>NC_069503.1:234506288-234767300 GCF_027579735.1 Bombina bombina | reverse complement strand
TAATTATCATATGAGCCTTCCTAGGTTTAGCTTTCAACTAAGAATACCAAGAGAACAAAGCAAAATTGGTGATAAAAGTAAATTGGAAAGTTGTTTAAAATTACATGCCCTATTTGAAACATGACTTGACTGTCCCTTTAACAATAGTAAAGAAGCTAGAGATTTTCTTACCAAAGATAAACTGTAGAAATACTAATGTTTCCATCTTATTTTAAGGGAAGATATCTTATTTTTAACTTGGTCACTCTTTCCTTAAGTCCTAATATAGATTATTTTCAGGTCTCATCTGATTATCCAGTGTTTCTGGTTAGATGGAAGTTCTACCCAGGTTATTTTAATGCTTGTCATGTCTGTTTTCCTTTTTTTACATTGTATTTTTGCAAGAAACCCACCTTAAAGATGCTGAACTTCCCAAGTTAAGGTCACGTTGGGTAGGACGAATTATTGTGACCCCTTGTGTGAGTCGAAAATGTTAAGTTGCAATCCTTTTTAATAAGAAACTAGAATTCGAAATTATCAGCACTGAATGTGACATAGACAATAGATTCATTATAATGCATATTTCTATTAGAGGCTATGAATTCATTTTATGCAATGTCTACGGTCCGAATCAATTCGAAAACTGGGTTTTGGGATATAATAAAAAAAAAAACTTTATCCATATTGTAGTGCCAGATTAGTATTGGGTGGTGTTTTCAATATGACACTTTCCCCGCATATTGACAGAATGTCTGAGTAAACGACAAGATATTAAAGCAAGTAAATATTGAAAAAATTTCTGTTCTTCACTTAAACTTAATGATATTTGGAGGATCAAATTTCCTGGCACTTCTATGTTTTCATGTGAGTCTAAATCGCATTGTACGTTTTCAAGAATCGATTATTTCTTAATATCAGAACAGCTTCTTCAGTTAAATCTATGCCCTAAGATTCACAATATCATTATCTCAGATCACGCGATAATCTCATTGGCCATCTATTCAGGTCAAAGAGATAATTCTCAGAATACCAGCTTTTTTCCCCCCCGCTACTTAAGCAACAATAGCAAATTTATTAATTGGTTAAAACTACAATGGCAGGAATTTTCCTGTAATAACTCTTCTTACTATAATAAAAGTGAAATATTCTGGGAAACTTTTAAAGCTGTTCTAAGAGGTCAAATTAAGTTGTATATATGCCATTATAAAAAGAAGTGTTTATTGAATGAAAGACAATTATCTAACCAAGTTAAAAACGCGTTTAATCAATATAAGCTTCATTCTTCTCAGAGCAATTGGTTATATTATTCTCATTGTAGAACTAAAAGATTTATATATATATATATATATATATATATATATATATATATAAAACAGCAATGCCTCGATTTGGTAATCACTTTAAAGGTCATTATGGCAGTTCTGCCAAATATTTGGCTAAGAATAATAAAAGTAGAAATTTTATCCCGGCTATTAAGGTCGATCAAAAGAGATTCAAAGACAATAAAAATATTAGAAGGTTTTTTTTTTATATATTTTCAAGATTTATATACCACACAATCGATAGACACCTCTAATAAAGAGCTTTCTTTCATGTAATTAGCAAGAGTCCATGAGCTAGTGACGTATGGGATATACATTCCTACCAGGAGGGGCAAAGTTTCCCAAACCTCAAAATGCCTACAAATACACCCCTCACCACACCCATAAATCAGTTTTACAAACTTTGCCTCCCGTGGAGGTGGTGAAGTAAGTTTGTGCTAGATTCTACGTTGATATGCGCTCTGCAGCAGGTTAGAGCCCGGTTTTCCTCTCAGTGTGCAGTGAATGTCAGAGGGATGTGAAGAGAGTATTGCCTATTTGAATTCAATGATCTCCTTCTACGGGGTCTATTTCATAGGTTCTCTGTTATCGGTCGTAGAGATTCATCTCTTACCTCCCTTTTCAGATCGACGATATACTCTTATATATACCATTACCTCTACTGATTCTCGTTTCAGTACTGGTTTGGCTTTCTACTACATGTAGATGAGTGTCCTGGGGTAAGTAAGTCTTATTTTTGTGACACTCTAAGCTATGGTTGGGCACTTTTATATAAAGTTCTAAATATTTGTGTTTAAACATTTATTTGCCTTGATTCAGGATGTTCAATATTCCTTATTTCAGACAATCAGTTTCATTATTTGGGATAATGCATTTGAATAATCAATTTTTTTCTTACCTTAAATTTTGACTTTTTTCCCTGTGGGCTGTTAGGCTCGCGGGGGCTGAAAATGCTTCATTTTATTGCGTCATTCTTGGTGCTGACTTTTTTGGCGCAAAAAAATTTTCTTTGTTATTTCCGGCGTCATACTTGTCACCGGAAGTTGCGTCATTTTTGACGTTTTTTGCGCCAAAAGTGTCGGCGTTACCGGATGTGGCGTCATTTTTGGCTCTAAAAGCATTTAGGCGCCAAATAATGTGGGCGTCTTTTTTGGCGCTAAAAAATATGGGCGTCATTATTGTCTCCACATTATTTAAGTCTCTTTGTTTATTTGCTTCTGGTTGCTAGAAGCTTGTTCTCTGGCATTTTTTCCCATTTCCTGAAACTGGCATTTAAGGAATTTGATCAATTTTGCTTTATATGTTGTTTTTTCTATTACATATTGCAAGATGTCTCAGATTGACCCTGAATCAGAAGATACTTCTGGAAAATCGCTGCCTGATGCTGGATCTACCAAAGTTAAGTGTATTTGCTGTAAACTTATGGTATCTGTTCCTCCAGCTGTTGTTTGTAATGAATGTCATGACAAACTTGTTAATGCAGATAATATTTCCTTTAGTAATGTTACATTACCTGTTGCTGTTCCATCAACATCTAATACTCAGAGTGTTCCTGTTAACATAAGAGATTTTGTTTCTAAATCCATTAAGAAGGCTATGTCTGTTATTCCTCCTTCTAGTAAACGTAAAAGGTCTTTTAAAACTTCTCATTTTTCAGACGAATTTTTAAATGAACATCATCATTCTGATTCTGATAATGATTCCTCTGGTTCAGAGGATTCTGTTTCAGAGGTTGATGCTGATAAATCTTCATATTTATTCAAAATGGAATTTATTCGTTTTTTACTTAAAGAAGTCTTAATTGCATTAGAAATAGAGGAATCTGGTCCTCTTGATACTAAATCTAAATGTTTAAATAAGGTTTTTAAATCTCCTGTAGTTATTCCAGAAGTTTTTCCTGTCCCTGATGCTATTTCTGAAGTAATTTCCAGGGAATGGAATAATTTGGGTAATTCATTTACTCCTTCTAAACGTTTTAAGCAATTATATCCTGTGCCATCTGACAGATTAGAGTTTTGGGACAAAATCCCTAAGGTTGATGGGGCTATCTCTACTCTTGCTAAACGTACTACTATTCCTACGGCAGATAGTACTTCCTTTAAGGATCCTTTAGATAGGAAAATTGAATCCTTTCTAAGAAAAGCTTACTTATGTTCAGGTAATCTTCTTAGACCTGCTATATCTTTAGCAGATGTTGCTGCAGCTTCAACTTTTTGGTTAGAATCTTTAGCGCAACAAGTAACAGATCATAATTCTCATAGCATTGTTAATCTTCTTCAACATGCTAATAATTTTATTTGTGATGCCATCTTTGATATCATTAGGGTTGATGTCAGGTATATGTCTCTAGCTATTTTAGCTAGAAGAGCTTTATGGCTTAAAACTTGGAAGTCAACTTTGCTTTCCCTTTCTTTCCAGGGTAATAAATTATTTGGTTCACAGTTGGATTCTATTATTTCAACTGTTACTGGGGGGAAAGGAACTTTTTTACCACAGGATAAAAAATCTAAAGGTAAATTTAGGTCTACTAATCGTTTTTGTTCCTTTGGTCACAATAAGGAACAAAAGCCTGATCCTTCCCCTACAGGAGCGGTATCAGTTTGGAAACCATCTCCAGACTGGAATAAATCCAAGCCTTTTAGAAAGCCAAAGCCAGCTCCCAAGTCAACATGAAGGTGCGGCCCTCATTCCAGCCCAGCTGGTAGGGGGCAGATTACGATTTTTCAAAGAAATTTGGATCAATTCGATTCACAATCTTTGGATTCAGAACATTGTTTCACAAGGGTACAGAATAGGCTTCAAGATAAGGCCTCCTGCAAGAAGATTTTTTCTTTCCCGTGTCCCAGTAAATCCAGTGAAGGCTCAAGCATTTCTAAAATGTGTTTCAGATCTAGAGTCGGCTGGAGTAATTATGTCAGTTCCAGTTCTGGAACAGGGGCGGGGGTTTTACTCAAATCTCTTCATTGTACCAAAGAAGGAGAATTCCTTCAGACCAGTTCTGGATTTAAAAATATTGAATCATTATGTAAGGATACCAACATTCAAAATGGTAACTATAAGGACTATCCTGCCTTTTGTTCAGCAAGGGCATTATATGTCCACAATAGATTTACAGGATGCATATCTGCATATTCCGATTCATCCAGATCACTATCAGTTTCTGAGATTCTCTTTCCTAGACAAGCATTACCAGTTTGTGGCTCTGCCGTTTGGCCTAGCAACAGCTCCAAGGATTTTTACAAAG
Organism: Bombina bombina; assembly: GCF_027579735.1. Classification (NCBI taxonomy): domain Eukaryota; kingdom Metazoa; phylum Chordata; class Amphibia; order Anura; family Bombinatoridae; genus Bombina; species Bombina bombina. The sequence continues at coordinate 234,762,755 of NC_069503.1, read as the reverse complement.
GTTCTCGGTGCCCTTCTGTTTGTAATCAGTGAACAGGGTATTGTGGTATTTCCTTATTTGGACGATATCTTGGTACTTGCTCAGTCTTCACATTTAGCAGAATCTCATACGAATCGACTTGTATTGTTTCTTCGAGAACATGGTTGGAGGATCAATTTACCAAAAAGTTAATTGATTCCTCAGACAAGGGTAACCTTTTTAGGTTTCCAGATAGATTCAGTGTCCATGACTCTGTCTCTGACAGACAAGAGACGTCTAAAATTGGTTTCAGCTTGTCGAAACCTTCAGTCTCAATCATTCCCTTCGGTAGCCTTATGCATGGAAATTCTAGGTCTAATGACTGCTGCATCGGACGCGATCCCCTTTGCTCGTTTTCACATGCGACCTCTTCAGCTCTGTATGCTGAACCAGTGGTGCAGGGATTATACAAAGATATCTCAATTAATATCTTTAAAACCGATTGTACGACACTCTCTGACGTGGTGGACAGACCACCATCGTTTAGTTCAGGGGGCTTCTTTTGTTCTTCCGACCTGGACTTTGATTTCAACAGATGCAAGTCTGACAGGTTGGGGAGCTGTTTGGGGGTCTCTGACCGCACAAGGGGTTTGGAAATCTCAGGAGGTGAGATTACCAATCAACATTTTGGAACTCTGTGCAATTTTCAGAGCTCTTCAGTCATGGCCTCTTCTAAAGAGAGAGTTGTTCATTTGTTTTCAGACGGACAATGTCACAACCGTGGCATATATCAATCATCAAGGAGGGACTCACAGTCCTCTGGCTATGAAAGAAGTATCTCGAATACTGGTATGGGCGGAATCCAGCTCCTGTCTAATTTCTGCGGTTCATATCCCAGGTATAGACAATTGGGAAGCGGATTATCTCAGTCGCCAAACGTTACATCCGGGCGAATGGTCTCTTCACCCAGAGGTATTTCTTCAGATTGTTCATATGTGGGGACTTCCAGAAATAGTTCTGATGGCTTCTCATCTAAACAAGAAGCTTTCCCAGGTATCTGTCCAGATCCAGGGATCCTCAGGCGGAGGCAGTGGATGCATTGTCACTTCCTTGGAAGTATCATCCTGCCTATATCTTTCCACCTCTAGTTCTTCTTCCAAGAGTAATTCCCAAGATTCTAAAGGAGTGCTCCTTTGTTCTGCTGGTGGCTCCAGCATGGCCTCACAGGTTTTGGTATGCGGATCTTGTCCGGAAGGCCACTTGCCAACCGTGGACTCTTCCGTTAAGATCAGACCTTCTATCGCAAGGTCCTTTTTTCCATCAGGATCTCAAATCCTTAAATTTGAAGGTATGGAGATTGAACGCTTGATTCTCAGTCATAGAGGTTTCTCTGACTCTGTGATTAATACTATGTTACAGGCTCGTAAATCTGTATCTAGGAAGATATATTATCGAGTCTGGAAGATTTACATTTCTTGGTGTCTTTCTCATCATTTTTCTTGGCATTCTTTTAGAATTCCTAGAATTTTACAGTTTCTTCAGGATGGTTTGGATAAAGGTTTGTCTGCAAGTTCCTTGAAAGGACAAATCTCTGCTCTTTCTGTTCTTTTTCACAGAAAGATTGCTAGTCTTCCTGATATTCATTGTTTTGTACAAGCTTTGGTTCGTATAAAACCTGTTATTAAGTCAATTTCTCCTCCTTGGAGTTTGAATTTGGTTCTGGGGGCTCTTCAAGCTCCTCCGTTTGAACCTATGCATTCGCTGGACATTAAATTACTTTCTTGGAAAGTTTTGTTTCTTTTGGCCATCTCTTCTGCTAGAAGAGTTTCTGAATTATCTGCTCTTTCTTGTGAGTCTCCTTTTCTGATTTTTCATCAGGATAAGGCGGTGTTGCGAACTTCTTTTAAATTTTTACCTAAGGTTGTGAATTCTAACAACATTAGTAGAGAAATTGTGGTTCCTTCTTTGTGTCCTAATCCTAAGAATTCTAAGGAATGATTGTTGCATTCTTTGGATGTAGTTAGAGCTTTGAAATATTATGTTGAAGCTACTAAAAATTTCCGAAAGACTTCTAGTCTATTTGTTATCTTTTCCGGTTCTAGGAAAGGTCAAAAGGCCTCTGCCATTTCTTTGGCGCCTTGGTTAAAGTCTTTGATTCATCATGCTTATGTCGAGTCGGGTAAAACTCCGCCTCAAAGGATTACAGCTCATTCTACTAGGTCAGTTTCTACTTCCTTGGCGTTTACTAATGAAGCTTCGGTTGATCAGATTTGCAAAGCAGCAACTTGGTCTTCTTTGCATACTTTTACTAAATTCTACCATTTTGATGTGTTTTCTTCTTCTGAAGCAGTTTTTGGTAGAAAAGTACTTCAGGCAGCTGTTTCAGTTTGATTCTTCTGCTTATCATTTCAGTTTTTTTCATTATAAGATTTAAACTTTGTTTTGGGTGTGGATTTTTTTCAGCGGAATTGGCTGTCTTTATTTTATCCCTCCCTCTCTAGTGACTCTTGCGTGGAAGATCCACATCTTGGGTATTCATTATCCCATACGTCACTAGCTCATGGACTCTTGCTAATTACATGAAAGAAAACATAATTTATGTAAGAACTTACCTGATAAATTCATTTCTTTCATTTTAGCAAGAGTCCCTGAGGCCTACCCTTTTTTGTGGTGGTTATGATTTTTTTGTATAAAGCACAATTATTCCAATTCCTTATTTTTTATGCTTTCGCACTTTTTTCTTATCACCCCACTTCTTGGCTATGCGTTAAACTGATTTGTGGGTGTGGTGAGGGGTGTATTTGTAGGCATTTTGAGGTTTGGGAAACTTTGCCCCTCCTGGTAGGAATGTATATCCCATACATCACTAGCTCATGGACTCTTGCTAATTACAGTTCTTACATAAATTATGTTTTTTTGGGCTAGAATAAAAACACCGCAACTTTCTCTTCCTGATCTAGAATCCCTGAATGCCCCAATTTCTAAAGAAGAAATCCTGTCAACAATTAAACGCAAAATGAAACAAAGCAGCTGGGCCAGACGGGATCCAGATAGAATTGTATAAAATAATTATGGAAGCAATTAGTAATCTATTAGTGCTTCTTTTTAATAACTATTTTACAACGTATTCCCCTATTTCTAATTTTTTTTCTGCAGCAAATATTACTTTAATCCTTAAAAAGGGTAAAGACCCTGAACATACAGCTTCGTACAGACCTATATCTGTTTTAAATTCCGATTATAAAATTCTTCTTTCTATTATTGCCAACAGAATTAAGGGCTTTTTGTCCAAAATAATTCATGTTGATCAAACGGGTTTTATGAATGAACGCACCGTAACCTCTAATCTCCGGAAAGTTGAGACATTATTAGATTTTTGTTGGAATCAAAATTTGACCCAAAAAGGGATAAAGGAGAAGCCAGATAAGGACCTAGCTATATTATCCGTAGATGCAGAGAAGGCATTTGATTCCATATCATGGGATCATCTGCTATACTCATTAGAACGTTTTGGTATTACAGGTTATTTCTTAGATTTTATTGCCAAGATATATAAAAATCCATACTCAGCACTTCTAATAAATGGTAATCTTTCAGATAGAATTGTACTAGGACGGGGTACACGACAAGGTTGCCCTTTGTCTCCCCTATTGTTCAATATCTCGATTGAATCTTTAGCAATTTGGCTTTGTACAGAATTATTAGGGATAAGAGTTGGTACAATGGCTTTCAAAATTTCACTTTATGCTGATGATTTGCTAATCTTCCTAGAGGATTCAATAAAGTCTATCCCAAGAATTCTTTATATATTAGCAACCTTTAGCTCCTTTTCAGGGTATATGATCAATGTCCAAAAAGTGAACTTTTATGGATACAAAAATGTAAGGGAAGTTGTACTGATCATCCCTTTAAAAATACGGATAATATTAAATATTTGGGTATTACATTACATAAAAATCCTAAAATGTGGTATTATTTAAATTTCACACCGGTATTCGAAAAAGCGATCTCAGATCTTAAAAATTGGGCTGCATTTCCTCTTTCTCTTCTTGCCCGAGTTAATCTAGTCAAAACAATTATTTTCCCATGGATACTTTATTTACTTCAAAATCTTCCCTATTTATTCCTAACCAGGAAATTCGGAAGTTTTATGCGACGTGCTCACAATTTTTGTGGAAAGGATGTAAGGCTCGTATTTCAATAGCGAAACTCTGTCAAAAAAAGATGAATGGCGGACTTGCTTTGCCGGATATTAAACTTTATAATTTGATTACGCTAGCCAAAATAGCTATAGGATGGCTGATTGGCTCAAATAAAGTTTCTTCTGTGGAGGCAGAGAGTATACTCATAGTCCCTTTCTCTTTAAAAGCTGTTCTGCACTGTCCAATAATAAAACTTCCGTCAAATATCTGCAATCTTGTATCTTTTAAAAAATATTATCTTAGCCTGGCAAAAAATCTGTGGTATGTTGGATATAGACTATAGACTTTCATCTTTTTTACCAATTCAAGGCAATCCAGAGTTTATCCCAGGAATTCATGATCCAATATATCGGACATGGGCTCAAAATGGACTCAAATACATCTATCTACTTATTTCTACTTCAGGACAAATGCTTTCTTTTAGTAATATAACGACCCTATTTGAAATTCCTAGACATAGTCTATTCGCTTACTTTCAAACACGGCACTATATTAATTCACAAGACTGGGGTAGTTGCATTGATGTTCGGTGGTCTCAGATTAATGAATGTATTAAAAAGACTGTAGCGGGCAAATTTACAATTTCTCTCTTATACAATATTATTTTCGCAAAACAGGGACAAGTCTTCTCCCAAAATTTGGTCTCTTCTTGGTGTCAATATTTTCCCCGATATGAGTTAGCTAATATCTCTCATAGCTTTTCTGCATTAGAGAAATTTAATGTATCAATTGCCTGGAAAGAATCACATACCAAACTATTACACAATACATATTTAACTCCTCTTAAAATGTCTAAATTTTCTTCTGCAATACAACAGTGGTGTCCAAAATGCCATTTATTAAATGCAGATATTTTACATATGGTTTTTTTATTGCCCAAAAATAAACCAACTGTGGGGCAAAGTCAACCACTGGTATAGTAGGCAGTTTTATGATAGATTTAAAATACAAGCCTATCATGTAATTTTTCTGATACACCCTAATCTAGTTGTGGTTAAACCTAAGAATATTAGGATACTAAATACGATAATTATGGTAACTAGAATTTTGATTTTGAAAAAATAGAAAGATGTACTGCCACCTAGATTTTCCCATTTTCGCAATATGCTCCTCCAACAACTAATGTTTGAATCATATAATACAGTATTTCAGATTAAGGATAGGACCGAGGAATTTATAAATAACTGGAGACCTATAATTAATTTATATCTACTTACTATACAGAAGCAAATATTGGCCCCTTTGGGTTTTGCTGAAGCCTATAGGATTTTTTTGGCTATTAATTATAGCAGTTTGTGTCTAGGACCTGAATTTGGGCCCATTGACTGAGAGAGGGCGGAGAGGAGATGGAAGTAGGTTGTCTACTCCTTTTTTTTCCCCCTTTCTGTCTGATTTGTTTTGTTTTACTTTATGTGGTCTTGTGTTGTTTTGTTGATTAATTAATCAGGAAAACTTTCCAGCAAGTGTACTTTGGTTTTGGCCTAAAATTTAAATAAATTTAGATATATATAGATAGTTACTTGAGTTATAGGAAAATCCTAGGTCTAAGTTGATGTCCATAATTGGACCAAGAAAGATTATATTGTATTATATTATTTTGATATATGATTTAGTATCTATATTTAAACTATGTAAAAGATGTAGCATTTATATTCAAACTATGCTTTGTACACTGTTTATATATATATATATATATATATATATATATATATATATATATATATATATATATACATACGTGGTATATATATGTGTATACATATGTATGGATATATGAGTTATAGGAAATTTTTAGGCATAATCTGTTTTTGTTTTCTTAATTGGGCCAAGAAAGACCATGATACATGATATTGTTTTGATATATGACTCATGTAGGGATATATGTTACAGGAAATTTTAAGGCCTAATCTGAGATTTTTAATTGGGCTAAGAAAGATCATGTTGTACTATATTGTTTTGTTATATGATTTACCCTGCGAGGTGCGAAGATGTAGTACTTCTGCTCAAACTATGTTTTGTACACTGTTGGATAATAAAGATGTTAAAAAAAAAAAAGATGTACCCTATAGCTGACGCCGTTCGGGATTCTTGGCAGTCGATTCCTAAGGTGGAGGGAGCTATCTCTACCCTGGCTAAGCGTACGACTATCCCTATCGAGGACAGTTGTGCTTTCAAAGACCCCATGGATAAGAAGTTAGAGGGTCTTCTCAAAAAACTTTATGTTCACCAGGGGTTCCTATTACAGCCGGAGGCCTGCATTGTAACAGTCACAACTGCGGCTGCCTTTTGGTTTGATGCTCTAGAAGAGTCTCTTAGGACTGAGACTTCCTTAGAGGAAATACAGGATAGAATTAAGGCCCTTAAACTGGCTAATTCTTTTATTACGGATGCCGCCTTTCAGATCACCAAATTGGCGGCTAAGAATTCAGGATTCTCCATCTTAGCACGGAGAGCCTTATGGTTAAAATCTTGGTCTGCGGATGTGTCATCGAAATCTAAGCTCTTGGCTATTCCTTACAAGGGAAAGACCCTGTTCGGGCCTGACTTAAAGGAGATAATTTCTGACATCACGGGAGGTAAGGGTCATCTGCTCCCGCAAGACAAAACATCTAAGCAAAGGGGACGACAGAGTAATTTCTTTCATGTAATTGGCAAGAGTCCATGAGCTAGTGACATATGGGATATACAATCCTACCAGGAGGGGCAAAGTTTCCCAAACCTCAAAATGCCTATAAATACACCCCTCACCACACCCATAATTCAGTTTTACAAACTTTGCCTCCTATGGAGGTGGTGAAGTAAGTTTGTGCTAAGATTTCTACGTTGATATGCGCTTCTCAGCATTGTTGAAGCCCGATTCCTCTCAGAGTACAGCGAATGTCAGAGGTACGTGAAGGGAGTATCACTTTTCTTTCATGTAATTAGCAAGAGTCCATGAGCTAGTGACGTATGGGATATACATTCCTACCAGGAGGGGCAAAGTTTCCCAAACCTCAAAATGCCTACAAATACACCCCTCACCACACCCACAAATAAGTTTTACAAACTTTGCCTGCTATGGAGGTGGTGAAGTAAGTTTGTGCTAGATTCTACGTTGATATGCGCTCCGCAGCAGGTTGGAGCCCGGTTTTCCTCTCAGCGTGCAGTGAATGTCAGAGGGATGTGAGGAGAGTATTGCCTATTTTGAATGCAGTGATCTCCTTCTACGGGGTCTATTTAATAGGTTCTCTGTTATCGGTCGTAGAGATTCATCTCTTACCTCCCTTTTCAGATCGACGATATACTCTTATATATATATACCATTACCTCTGCTGATTTTCGTTTCAGTACTGGTTTGGCTTTCTACAAACATGTAGATGAGTGTCCTGGGGTAAGTAAATCTTATTTTCTGTGACACTCTAAGCTATGGTTGGGCACTTTTTTAATAAAGTTCTAAATATATGTATTCAAACATTTATTTGCCTTGACTCAGGATGTTCAACATTCCTTATTTTCAGACAGTCAGTTTCATATTTGGGATAATGCACTTGAATCAATTATTTTTCTTACCTTAAAAATTTGACTTTTTTCCCTGTGGGCTGTTAGGCTCGCGGGGGCTGAAAATGCTTCATTTTATTGCGTCATTTTTGGCGCAGACTTTTTTGGCACAAAAAATCTTTTCTGTTTCCGGCGTCATACGTGTCGCCGGAAGTTGCGTCATTTTTGACGTTCTTTTGCGCCAAAAGTGTCGGCGTTCCGGACGTGGCGTCATTTTTGGCGCCAAAAGCATTTAGGCGCCAAATAATGTGGGCGTCTTATTTGGCGCTAAAAAAATATGGGCGTCGCTTTTGTCTCCACATTATTTAAGTCTCATTTTTCTTTGCTTCTGGTTGCTAGAAGCTTGTTCCTTGGCATTTTTTCCCATTCCTGAAACTGTCATTTAAGGAATTTGATCAATTTTGCTTTATATGTTGTTTTTTTTCTCTTACATATTGCAAGATGTCTCACGTTGCATCTGAGTCAGAAGATACTTCAGGAAAATCGCTGTCTGGTGCTGGAACTACCAAAGCTAAGTGTATCTGCTGTAAACTTTTGGTAGCTGTTCCTCCAGCTGTTGTTTGTATTAATTGTCATGACAAACTTGTTAATGCAGATAATATTTCCTTTAGTAATGTACCATTACCTGTTGCAGTTCCATCAACATCTAATGTTCAGAATGTTCCTGATAACATAGAGATTTTGTTTCTGAATCCATCAAGAAGGCTATGTCTGTTATTCCTCCTTCTAGTAAACATAAAAAATCTTTTGAAACTTCTCTTTATACAGATGAATTTTTAAATGAACATCATCATTCTGATTCTAATGACTCTTCTGGTTCAGAGGATTCTGTCTCAGAGGTTGATGCTGATAAATCTTCATATTTATTTAAAATGGAATTTATTCGTTCTTTACTTAAAGAAGTACTAATTGCTTTAGAAATTGAGGATTCTGGTCCTCTTGATACTAAATCTAAACGTTTAGACAAGGTCTTTAAATCTCCTGTGGTTATTCCAGAAGTTTTTCCTGTTCCTGGTGCTATTTCTGAAGTAATTTCCAGAGAATGGAATAATTTGGGTAATTCATTTACTCCTTCTAAACGTTTTAAGCAATTATATCCTGTGCCGTCTGACAGATTAGAATTTTGGGACAAAATCCCTAAAGTTGATGGGGCTATTTCTACCCTTGCTAAACGTACTACTATTCCTACGTCAGATGGTACTTCCTTTAAGGATCATTTAGATAGGAAAATTGAATCCTTTCTAAGAAAAGCTTATCTGTGTTCAGGTAATCTTCTTAGACCTGCTATATCATTGGCTGATGTTGCTGCAGCTTCAACTTTTTGGTTGGAAACTTTAGCGCAACAAGTAACAGATCATGATTCTCATAATATTATTATTCTTCTTCAACATGCTAATAATTTTATCTGTGATGCCATTTTTGATATTATCAGAGTTGATGTCAGGTTTATGTCTCTAGCTATTTTAGCTAGAAGAGCTTTATGGCTTAAAACTTGGAATGCTGATATGTCTTCTAAATCGACTCTACTTTCCATTTCTTTCCAGGGTAACAAATTATTTGGTACTCAGTTGGATTCTATTATCTCAACTGTTACTGGTGGGAAAGGAACTTTTTTACCACAGGATAAAAAATCTAAGGGTAAAAACAGGGCTAATAATCGTTTTCGTTCCTTTCGTTTCAACAAAGAACAAAAGCCTGATCCTTCATCCTCAGGAGCAGTTTCAGTTTGGAAACCATCTCCAGTCTGGAATAAATCCAAGCCTTCTAGAAAAGCAAAGCCAGCTTCTAAGTCCACATGAAGGTGCGGCCCTCATTCCAGCTCAGCTGGTAGGGGGCAGGTTACGTTTTTTCAAAGAAATTTGGATCAATTCTGTTCACAATCTTTGGATTCAGAACATTGTTTCAGAAGGGTACAGAATTGGTTTCAAGATGAGACCTCCTGCAAAGAGATTTTTTCTTTCCCGTGTCCCAGTAAATCCAGTGAAAGCTCAAGCATTTCTGAAATGTGTTTCAGATCTAGAGTTGGCTGGAGTAATTATGCCAGTTCCAGTTCTGGAACAGGGGCTGGGGTTTTATTCGAATCTCTTCATTGTACCAAAGAAGGAGAATTCCTTCAGACCAGTTCTGGATCTAAAAATATTGAATCGTTATGTAAGGATACCAACGTTCAAAATGGTAACTGTAAGGACTATCTTGCCTTTTGTTCAACAAGGGCATTATATGTCCACAATAGATTTACAGGATGCATATCTGCATATTCCGATTCATCCAGATCATTATCAGTTCCTGAGATTCTCTTTTCTGGACAAGCATTACCAGTTTGTGGCTCTGCCGTTTGGCCTAGCTACAGCTCCAAGAATTTTTACAAAGGTTCTCGGTGCCCTTCTGTCTGTAATCAGAGAACAGGGTATTGTGGTATTTCCTTATTTGGACGATATCTTGGTACTTGCTCAGTCTTTACATTTAGCAGAATCTCATACGAATCGACTTGTGTTGTTTCTTCAAGATCATGGTTGGAGGATCAATTCACTAAAAAGTTCATTAATTCCTCAGACAAGGGTAACCTTTCTGGGTTTCCAGATAGATTCAGTGTCCATGACTCTGTCTTTGACAGACAAGAGACGTCTAAAATTGATTTCAGCTTGTCGAAACCTTCAGTCACAATCATTCCCTTCGGTAGCCTTATGCATGGAAATTCTAGGTCTTATGACTGCTGCATCGGACGCGATCCCCTTTGCTCGTTTTCACATGCGACCTCTTCAGCTCTGTATGCTGAATCAATGGTGCAGGGATTACACAAAGATATCTCAATTAATATCTTTAAAACCGATTGTACGACACTCTCTAACGTGGTGGACAGATCACCATCGTTTAATTCAGGGGGCTTCTTTTGTTCTTCCGACCTGGACTGTAATTTCAACAGATGCAAGTCTTACAGGTTGGGGAGCTGTGTGGGGATCTCTGACGGCACAAGGAGTTTGGGAATCTCAGGAGGTGAGATTACCGATCAATATTTTGGAACTCCGTGCAATTTTCAGAGCTCTTCAGTCTTGGCCTCTTCTGAAGAGAGAATCGTTCATTTGTTTTCAGACAGACAATGTCACAACTGTGGCATACATCAATCATCAAGGAGGGACTCACAGTCCTCTGGCTATGAAAGAAGTATCTCGAATTCTGGTTTGGGCGGAATCCAGCTCCTGTCTAATCTCTGCGGTTCATATCCCAGGTATAGACAATTGGGAAGCGGATTATCTCAGTCGCCAAACGTTGCATCCGGGCGAATGGTCTCTTCACCCAGAGGTATTTCTTCAGATTGTTCAAATGTGGGAGCTTCCAGAAATAGATCTGATGGCGTCTCATCTAAACAAGAAACTTCCCAGGTATCTGTCCAGATCCCGGGATCCTCAGGCGGAAGCAGTGGATGCATTATCACTTCCTTGGAAGTATCATCCTGCCTATATCTTTCCGCCTCTAGTTCTTCTTCCAAGAGTAATCTCCAAGATTCTGAAGGAATGCTCGTTTGTTCTGCTGGTAGCTCCGGCATGGCCTCACAGGTTTTGGTATGCGGATCTTGTCCGGATGGCCTCTTGCCATCCGTGGACTCTTCCGCTAAGACCAGACCTTCTGTCGCAAGGTCCTTTTTTCCATCAGGATCTCAAATCCTTAAATTTAAAGGTATGGAGATTGAACGCTTGATTCTTGGTCAAAGAGGTTTCTCTGACTCTGTGATTAATACTATGTTACAGGCTCGTAAATCTGTATCTAGAGAGATATATTATAGAGTCTGGAAGACTTATATTTCTTGGTGTCTTTCTCATCATTTTTCTTGGCATTCTTTTAGAATTCCGAGAATTTTACAGTTTCTTCAGGATGGTTTAGATAAAGGTTTATCCGCAAGTTCTTTGAAAGGACAAATCTCTGCTCTTTCTGTTCTTTTTCACAGAAAGATTGCTAATCTTCCTGATATTCATTGTTTTGTACAAGCTTTGGTTCGTATAAAACCTGTCATTAAGTCAATTTCTCCTCCTTGGAGTTTGAATTTGGTTCTGGGGGCTCTTCAAGCTCCTCCTTTTGAACCCATGCATTCATTGGACATTAAATTACTTTCTTGGAAAGTTTTGTTCCTTTTGGCGATCTCTTCTGCCAGAAGAGTCTCTGAATTATCTGCTCTTTCTTGTGAGTCTCCTTATCTGATTTTTCATCAGGATAAGGCGGTGTTGCGAACTTCTTTTGAATTTTTATAAACACAAAGGAAGAATGGTATAAAGGATACCAGACTACCCAAAGTATGCACTTGCAGCACTCTAGGTCTGAACTAAAGGTTGGGATTCCGTAACAGGATATTAAAATATAACTTTTATTGGTATTAAAATTAAAAAACCAAAGTTGTTTAGTTAATACATACACGATTAAAATTTGCTCCAGTGCTCAAATCAGTATAATGAGTTTCACATTAGATCACTATTCATGATAATTCGGCCTGAATAAATTCACTAGTTGTAGTGATCTAAATAGTTCAATAAATCAACTCGGTAATGGTTACCATCAGAGTGTTCATCTACATAGTAGAGCTTATATATAAATTCTGGTCAAGGTTGTGTACTCTCAGCTATATAAACTCATGCTATCATCCTTCAATATAATGGGTGATAGCAGAGTAATGATTATTATATATTAATAATGATTATCCACGAATAGGGGTACTGGTGAATTAAATATTCACAAAAACGAGGGTTTGATCAGTTATAACCTGGGTTATAATTTTAACCTGTATATTGGTATAAATAGTAATGTGTGCGTGCTTGGTGCTACTGTAGTTTTCAAAATTTCATTAGGTATATATTCCTAAAAATTGGAGTACAGTTATAATCACAATAAGCCTAGTTCTGTGTAGCCCAGACCTCCGATCTGGCCACTTTGGTTCACTTAAAGTTATTAAATAGTTAGACCCTGATTAGTCCGTATAGTAATTGCTGCAAAAGTTACTATGGCTTATGTTAATCCACCTTTATAAATTTTAGGCGTATGTTTCATAGAAAACTAAATCTGCTATCCCGGCGTCTCCCAGATTTGTATCAATTGACAAGTGTCCCAGAGTTTATTCACAGTGCCAAAAATTATTATTCTGGTCCAGTGTGTGGTAATTCGAATTAAGTGCCCTTTGGCACAGCCACTGTTATGATCCACAAGTCTTACAATTATCAGTCATCAGTTTGTAACATTCTTCTCATACATATTCATTTATATACTGGGTTTTATAACTGCAGTTAAATTTGGCATAACCCACTTTCAATAAATTTTTTCTATGATTTAGTTTCAGTTAAATAACCGTGTTACAATATCAATTAATTTCGAAAGCTCTGAAAACTGTGTTTAAAGTTAAAGCTCGGTCTGGCACAACCCAGATTATAAATATAGAGTTAACAGTCCATTAATTTGTAATATGAATCTCCGTTGAAACACCCATTCATTTTCAAACTTCAGTTTAACAATTAAAGTAAGTATAATCTGGTACAACCCAGGTTATATACGTAATGAATATCTGTCAGTTTTTGTTTAATTCGCAACAATGTTGCAGGTTGATATATATGTTTCGGTTTAAGCGCTATGTGGTACAGCTAATGCTGTCACTATCGGGCAGTGTCAATCGCACTCATACGTTTGTAAGGTCTTACAATACACGCACATTCACACACCAGTTAGGTAGTTTAAGTTAAAACTGGCACAACCCAGTTACTATAGCAATATCCACGATGTGGCATATAATTTTTAAAAGACTTAGTTAACTATTAATGAAATAAAGTCTGGCACAACCCAGGCTATATGGTTATAACTCGTTATTGTATATATAGTAAGAAAGGTTTTTCTATAAACACCATGTAGCGGTCCCTATTAGGTACCCTGACCAGATAGGTCAAATATCAATGTTTTAGCTCTATAATTGCGGTAACCCTGTGCTCCACATGATTTTAGCGGTACTGGGCTAGTTTAAAATACATAGAAAATAGAGCGTGAACGAGTTCAACACTCTCCCCTGACGCGTTTCGCCCGATTGGGCTTTATCAAAGGCAGCGAGCCGCCGTGTTTATGGGGATATATACCCTGTGGGACCGGAAGTCCCGCCCCCGCTCCACTCTGATAGGTATTCTAATTGGTTCTGAGTAAATTGATAGACAGCTATTTGCTCTAATCGCAAAGTCATGTTTACGGACCTACATGAGCCATACTCATGGGTACTGTGATTAGTTCTGAATAAATTGATAGACAGTTGGTTACTCCAATAGCACGGTCATGTTTACAATACTACATGGCCCGTATTGTGAAGAAGGATAGTTATATTGTATGTATTATAGTAAGATGATTTGACAATCATAAACTGACTCTCAAGTATCTATGTCAAACCATTGTTAATAGAAATTGGATATTCGTTATAGGATATTAATCATCGGAATTCCTAAGATTCAATGCGCTAAAAATAATGATAATAACTCTGGGGTGCCATACTGTCTCAAATTCTAAGGATATCCTAAATCTGTAAATATGTTAACAAATGTTCCTGTAATTATAGTCTGCATGATAAACTCTATGTCATCATTAAGTCTAAAATACTTGAATCTACATTTACTATTCGACCCCCATAGTTTTGGTTCAGTGCTTTAACCTATTTACTATTCATTATTTATACAATTACGTTCAAAGGCTCGCTGGAGCGTTGCTTCAAAAGCATTATAGATTAGTATATCAGAGTTAGTTTCTGCAGCTATTTTTATATAAGCAACTGCTGGTTCAATTTTCAAAATTAATTTATTCCAAAGGGGAATGAATGAAAGTGTTGTGTGTAAGACATCTATTAAGTTGTTGTATGTGTACTGTCTTCCTTACACCAAAATCAAAGTGGCATGTGTATTTCTTCTAATAAACTTTTATTTGAATGGAATATACTATGTTATTATGCGTACAGACAAACATGTGAATGTTGTGGGGCAGTGAAGAGATGGGAAAAGAAGGTGACAAGGGAATAAGTGTGATAGGAGTGAAAGAAGGTGTTTATAACAGTTAGGTTATATTTAAAAGTGTGGCTAGGGGTGCTAGAAAAAGAGAATATAAAACTCAAAAATGATTTGGTTTCAAAACCAGAATCACTTATATATGTGAGTATGTCATGGAAGTGAAAGTCATTTATTCCCTTGTAAGGATTTCATAAATATCGTTAGATGCTTAACTTATTTGTCATATAAGTTATAATATAGGTTTATTGTAATAAACATCAACCTCACTATGTTTTGGGGGAAATGGCAATGTTAGCTATTAGATCATATACTGTTATATAAATGTACATAATGAGAGTTAGGTACTGGATCAATATTTTAGCAGATCTCCTAATATTGCCCTGTCTAGTGTTTTCAATAAGGACTTATCTGACTTTCAATAGTTGATCATTTGATTCTAGGTATGTTCATATGATCCTCATAGAGATAATACCCTCTATACTAAAATGAAACATTTGTAGAGTTGGATATCCTTCTATGGTTTTATCTTGTTTTACAATCATGAATTTTTGTAAAGACAAAAAAAATCTTGTTTTCATAGATAAATTTACACGTTTGGCCTTGTTCTTTCTCATCCTTTATTGGAAGAATTTATTGTTCTCTTCGTAATTATCCTTAGACATAAAGATTATTTTATCTTATTCTTTCTTTTGTCAGGTTAAAAGGTTATTCTACTGATAATTACAAATAAACATACAGGTTGTTCTGTTCGTTAAGACCCCAAGGTTGGACCGAATTTAATAAATAGATCCATCGGCTTTCAGATTTCAATAATGCCGTTTCAAGGTCCCCTCCTCTGAACCCTAGGCTGACTTTCTCAATACCCCAGCATTGTAAATCTCTTTGGTTTGAGTTGTGATGTCTTAGGAAGTGTGCAGCTACACTAGTTAAGGTCTTTAATTCTTCTTTATCTTTGGCTGCATTTTTGATGTTCCTTAAATGTTCCTGAAGTCTTACTCTTAGTTTCCTAGTTGTCATTCCGACATAATACAGGTTGCAAGTGCATTGGAGTACATAGATTACACTTTCAGTATTGCAACTTATGTATCGTTTGATTTTATGATTTTTTCCAAATCTATCTTTAATCCCAGTAGTGTTTTTCATAAATTTGCACGTGCTGCAATTCCCACATTTGTGAGCTCCCGGGTTAAATGCTGAGGTGGTCTTTTTCCTTTGGAAATGACTACTGGTCACAATATCTTTGATGTTCTTAGTCCTCCTAAATCCAAATGAGGGGCTTGGACCCAAAGTGGTTTTCAATAAAGGGTCAGTCATTAGAATATTCCAATGTTTCTTAATTATGTTCACAATTTGTGGAGTTTGAGTATTGTGAGTCAGAATTAATCTGGGGATTTGAGAGTTGGTTTTTTTCGGTCTTTTATGAAGTAAATTTTGGCGTGGTGTTAGACGGGCTCTCTGTTTGGCCTTTTTGATCGATCTTTTGCTGTAGCCTCTTTTCAGTAATCTTTCCTCCAGATCTAATGCTCTCAATTCAAAAGTTTGAGCTTCTGAGCAATTTCTGCGAAGTCTCAGGAATTCCCCTGTTGGAAGGCTTCTCATTGTGCCTGGGGCATGTGCACTAGTGCTATGTAATAAGCTGTTGGTCGCAGTAGGTTTAGTAGATCAGTGCTAATGACTCCATCTCTGTTCTTGCGGATGGTAATGTCCAGAAAGTTAATCTGTGTCAGACTCTCCTCATGAGTTAATTTAATGTTAAGTCGATTGTTATTCAGATGACCAAGAAATTCTTGTAACTCCAAATGGGTACCTTCCCATATAAAGAAGATATCATCTATGAATCTAATCCATAAAGGTATTAGATCCGTATATTTCTGATTCTCTTCCGTAAATACATATTCAGTTTCCCACCACCCGAGGAACAAGTTGGCATATGTAGGTGCACACGTAGTGCCCATAGCTGTTCCCCGGGTCTGTAGGTAGAATTGGCTGTCAAATGTAAAAAAGTTGTAACTCAACACCATCCTAAGTAGTTTAAGGACGAAGTAATCATGTTCCTCGCCTTCTTCCGAGTTTTTGTCCAAGAAGTATTTTACAGCTTGTAAGCCTTGTTCATGGTTTATAGATGTGTAGAGGGATTCCACATCCGTGGTTACCAGCCATGTTGTATCATTCAGTGTCAAATGTTCAAGTCTTTGTAGGACTTGCATTGTATCCTGTACATATGAAGGCAGTTCCTCTACGTAGTGTCGTAGTCTATGATCTATGTACTCACTCGCCTTTTCTGTTAGACATCCAATCCCAGAAACAATCGGGCGTCCTGGTGGTACTTCGGCATTTTTATGGATTTTTGGTAACATATAAAAGGTGGCGATTTTAGGATTGTTGACCGTAAGGAACTTCTTTTCCTTGATAGTAATAATCCCTTCATTGTGGGCTCTATTTATCAAATTGGTATAGATTTTCATGTATCCATCCATTGGATTGAAGAGCAGTTTGGTATAACAGTATTTGTCCTTTAATTGCTTTGCAGC
Source organism: Bombina bombina (assembly GCF_027579735.1). Classification (NCBI taxonomy): domain Eukaryota; kingdom Metazoa; phylum Chordata; class Amphibia; order Anura; family Bombinatoridae; genus Bombina; species Bombina bombina. Next base: position 234,745,517 of record NC_069503.1, on the reverse strand, counting down.
TTCTCTCAGATACATGTCTAATGGCCAAATTACTATATTGCCACCCTTGTCAGATCCTCTTATCACAACTTGATCCCATTTCTTCATTTCCTGGATAGCCATATGTTCTTTGTAAGTTAAGTTATATTGTGAAGGTATTGTTTGTAGTGATGTTACATCTCGACACACTAAATCTCTGAATATTTCAATCTGTGGAGAGTTCACAAATTTTGATACAAAAGTTGATTTGTTATTGAGTTTATCCCTCCATTTTGCTGGAGTTTGTGGTTCTGATTCAGTTAATAAATTTTCTAGATCTCTGAGGCTGCTAAGTTCTTCTTCAGACCAACCATCTGGGTTAGAATTATGAGAAAAATGTTTTTTCAGAAGTAGTTTCCTTATATATAACTGAATATCTTTGACAGTCTCAAATTTATCAACATTGTTGGAGGGGCAGAATGACAGGCCTTTTGAGAGTACCGACATGTGTTCCGGTTCAAGTTGTATATTTGATAAGTTTATTACTCTCAATGATTCAGACGAATCTGGGAGAATGGGCTCTGATCCCTTCTCTGTGATCTCCAGGGTCCCTGGTTGTCTTTGTATGGTCTCGTTCGTCCCCTCGATGGTTTTTTGTTTGCGCCCCCTGCCTCTGCGTGTCCTCCTCCCTGTTCTCCTACATCTAAAAAATCCTTTCTTTTATTCCTACTAGAGGATCTTGATGTAATCGTGGATGTAGGGTTAGGGGGTTCTTCATTATTAGATTGGTGGTTTGTCGAACTTCCTTCTCCGCCATCAGTGTCAGAGATGTCACTTTCGATTATGTTCACTTTGGGGTTCCTGTTGTTGATATTGCTTCTGTAGAAGCCATTCTTTCGCCATTTGTAGACTCTATTATTATTGAAGTCACTGATATCTCTATTTAACTTTCCCTGTTTTGTAGTTTTAAGTTCGAGTTCATATTTATCAAGTTCCTGCTGATAGGATTTATACAGTTGGTTGAAGTCTTTGAGGTGTTCAAATTTTTTTAAAACCTCATTTTGTTCTTTGATTTTTGTTTCTAATAGTTCATACTCTGATTTATCATGTTTAACAAGTATACCCATTAGTTTCGCTGAACACTCAGATAAGGCTTCTTCCCATTCAGTAGTAAGAGCTGGATTTTCAAACTCAAAAGCCGGGAAGAGCTGAATTCTAAGCCCTCTAGGTATCAATTTTCTTTCAATGTACTTTTCAAAAAAGTGGCGGTTCCACCATACTTTATCTTGGCGATACATAGTTCTATGAACATCTTTAAGCGCCCCATCTAGTGTCGTTGCTATAGTAGTGCTCCCTGCAGTGTTATCTCCTTCAAAAATCTCATTTAAGTCAGCCGTTCTTTTTAGGTGTCTAGCCTGTCTGTCTAAATCAAATGTAGAATCCATGTTGTAGTGGAGTAGTTTGTGTGCTCTACTGTTCTGAATTCTGGATCACCCAGATATACACACTTTAAACACACAAGGATGAATAGTGGCACTACTTAGACTTTTCCTCTTATAATAAGTCAAAATCAGAGGTAAGAGTTAGATTAATTCTACTGTATGTTAGAGGAAATGGTGCTTGTGCACAAATATAAATATAAACACAAAGGAAGAATGGTATAAAGGATACCAGACTACCCAAAGTATGCACTTGCAGCACTCTAGGTCTGAACTAAAGGTTGGGAGTCCGTAACAGGATATTAAAATATAACTTTTATTGGTATTAAAATTAAAAAACCAAAGTTGTTTGGTTAATACATACACGATTAAAATTTGCTCCAGTGCTCAAATCAGTATAATGAGTTTCACATTAGATCACTATTCATGATAATTCGGCCTGAATAAATTCACTAGTTGTAGTGATCTAAATAGTTCAATAAATCAACTCGGTAATGGTTACCATCAGAGTGTTCATCTACATAGTAGAGCTTATATATAAATTCTGGTCAAGGTTGTGTACTCTCAGCTATATAAACTCATGCTATCATCCTTCAATATAATGGGTGATAGCAGAGTAATGATTATTATATATTAATAATGATTATCCACGAATAGGGGTCCTGGTGAATTAAATATTCACAAAAACGAGGGTTTGATCAGTTATAACCTGGGTTATAATTTTAACCTGTATATTGGTATAAATAGTAATGTGTGCGTGCTTGGTGCTACTGTAGTTTTCAAAATTTCATTAGGTATATATTCCTAAAAATTGGAGTACAGTTATAATCACAATAAGCCTAGTTCTGTGTAGCCCAGACCTCCGATCTGGCCACTTTGGTTCACTTAAAGTTATTAAATAGTTAGACCCTGATTAGTCCGTATAGTAATTGCTGCAAAAGTTACTATGGCTTATGTTAATCCACCTTTATAAATTTTAGGCGTATGTTTCATAGAAAACTAAATCTGCTATCCCGGCGTCTCCCAGATTTGTATCAATTGACAAGTGTCCCAGAGTTTATTCACAGTGCCAAAAATTATTATTCTGGTCCAGTGTGTGGTAATTCGAATTAAGTGCCCTTTGGCACAGCCACTGTTATGATCCACAAGTCTTACAATTATCAGTCATCAGTTTGTAACATTCTTCTCATACATATTCATTTATATACTGGGTTTTATAACTGCAGTTAAATTTGGCATAACCCACTTTCAATAAATTTTTTCTATGATTTAGTTTCAGTTAAATAACCGTGTTACAATATCAATTAATTTCGAAAGCTCTGAAAACTGTGTTTAAAGTTAAAGCTCGGTCTGGCACAACCCAGATTATAAATATAGAGTTAACAGTCCATTAATTTGTAATATGAATCTCCGTTGAAACACCCATTCATTTTCAAACTTCAGTTTAACAATTAAAGTAAGTATAATCTGGTACAACCCAGGTTATATACGTAATGAATATCTGTCAGTTTTTGTTTAATTCGCAACAATGTTGCAGGTTGATATATATGTTTCGGTTTAAGCGCTATGTGGTACAGCTAATGCTGTCACTATCGGGCAGTGTCAATCGCACTCATACGTTTGTAAGGTCTTACAATACACGCACATTCACACACCAGTTAGGTAGTTTAAGTTAAAACTGGCACAACCCAGTTACTATAGCAATATCCACGATGTGGCATATAATTTTTAAAAGACTTAGTTAACTATTAATGAAATAAAGTCTGGCACAACCCAGGCTATATGGTTATAACTCGTTATTGTATATATAGTAAGAAAGGTTTTTCTATAAACACCATGTAGCGGTCCCTATTAGGTACCCTGACCAGATAGGTCAAATATCAATGTTTTAGCTCTATAATTGCGGTAACCCTGTGCTCCACATGATTTTAGCGGTACTGGGCTAGTTTAAAATACATAGAAAATAGAGCGTGAACGAGTTCAACACTCTCCCCTGACGCGTTTCGCCCGATTGGGCTTTATCAAAGGCAGCGAGCCGCCGTGTTTATGGGGATATATACCCTGTGGGACCGGAAGTCCCGCCCCCGCTCCACTCTGATAGGTATTCTAATTGGTTCTGAGTAAATTGATAGACAGCTATTTGCTCTAATCGCAAAGTCATGTTTACGGACCTACATGAGCCATACTCATGGGTACTGTGATTAGTTCTGAATAAATTGATAGACAGTTGGTTACTCCAATAGCACGGTCATGTTTACAATACTACATGGCCCGTATTGTGAAGAAGGATAGTTATATTGTATGTATTATAGTAAGATGATTTGACAATCATAAACTGACTCTCAAGTATCTATGTCAAACCATTGTTAATAGAAATTGGATATTCGTTATAGGATATTAATCATCGGAATTCCTAAGATTCAATGCGCTAAAAATAATGATAATAACTCTGGGGTGCCATACTGTCTCAAATTCTAAGGATATCCTAAATCTGTAAATATGTTAACAAATGTTCCTGTAATTATAGTCTGCATGATAAACTCTATGTCATCATTAAGTCTAAAATACTTGAATCTACATTTACTATTCGACCCCCATAGTTTTGGTTCAGTGCTTTAACCTATTTACTATTCATTATTTATACAATTACGTTCAAAGGCTCGCTGGAGCGTTGCTTCAAAAGCATTATAGATTAGTATATCAGAGTTAGTTTCTGCAGCTATTTTTATATAAGCAACTGCTGGTTCAATTTTCAAAATTAATTTATTCCAAAGGGGAATGAATGAAAGTGTTGTGTGTAAGACATCTATTAAGTTGTTGTATGTGTACTGTCTTCCTTACACCAAAATCAAAGTGGCATGTGTATTTCTTCTAATAAACTTTTATTTGAATGGAATATACTATGTTATTATGCGTACAGACAAACATGTGAATGTTGTGGGGCAGTGAAGAGATGGGAAAAGAAGGTGACAAGGGAATAAGTGTGATAGGAGTGAAAGAAGGTGTTTATAACAGTTAGGTTATATTTAAAAGTGTGGCTAGGGGTGCTAGAAAAAGAGAATATAAAACTCAAAAATTATTTGGTTTCAAAACCAGAATCACTTATATATGTGAGTATGTCATGGAAGTGAAAGTCATTTATTCCCTTGTAAGGATTTCATAAATATCGTTAGATGCTTAACTTATTTGTCATATAAGTTATAATATAGGTTTATTGTAATAAACATCAACCTCACTATGTTTTGGGGGAAATGGCAATGTTAGCTATTACATCATATACTGTTATATAAATGTACATAATGAGAGTTAGGTACTGGATCAATATTTTAGCAGATCTCCTAATATTGCCCTGTCTAGTGTTTTCAATAAGGACTTATCTGACTTTCAATAGTTGATCATTTGATTCTAGGTATGTTCATATGATCCTCATAGAGATAATACCCTCTATACTAAAATGAAACATTTGTAGAGTTGGATATCCTTCTATGGTTTTATCTTGTTTTACAATCATGAATTTTTGTAAAGACAAAAAAATCTTGTTTTCATAGATAAATTTACACGTTTGGCCTTGTTCTTTCTCATCCTTTATTGGAAGAATTTATTGTTCTCTTCGTAATTATCCTTAGACATAAAGATTATTTTATCTTATTCTTTCTTTTGTCAGGTTAAAAGGTTATTCTACTGATAATTACAAATAAACATACAGGTTGTTCTGTTCGTTAAGACCCCAAGGTTGGACCGAATTTAATAAATAGATCCATTGGCTTTCAGATTTCAATAATGCCGTTTCAAGGTCCCCTCCTCTGAACCCTAGGCTGACTTTCTCAATACCCCAGCATTGTAAATCTCTTTGGTTTGAGTTGTGATGTCTTAGGAAGTGTGCAGCTACACTAGTTAAGGTCTTTAATTCTTCTTTATCTTTGGCTGCATTTTTGATGTTCCTTAAATGTTCCTGAAGTCTTACTCTTAGTTTCCTAGTTGTCATTCCGACATAATACAGGTTGCAAGTGCATTGGAGTACATAGATTACACTTTCAGTATTGCAACTTATGTATCGTTTGATTTTATGATTTTTTCCAAATCTATCTTTAATCCCAGTAGTGTTTTTCATAAATTTGCACGTGCTGCAATTCCCACATTTGTGAGCTCCCGGGTTAAATGCTGAGGTGGTCTTTTTCCTTTGGAAATGACTACTGGTCACAATATCTTTGATGTTCTTAGTCCTCCTAAATCCAAATGAGGGGCTTGGACCCAAAGTGGTTTTCAATAAAGGGTCAGTCATTAGAATATTCCAATGTTTCTTAATTATGTTCACAATTTGTGGAGTTTGAGTATTGTGAGTCAGAATTAATCTGGGGATTTGAGAGTTGTTTTTTTTCGGTCTTTTATGAAGTAAATTTTGGCGTGGTGTTAGACGGGCTCTCTGTTTGGCCTTTTTGATCGATCTTTTGCTGTAGCCTCTTTTCAGTAATCTTTCCTCCAGATCTAATGCTCTCAATTCAAAAGTTTGAGCTTCTGAGCAATTTCTGCGAAGTCTCAGGAATTCCCCTGTTGGAAGGCTTCTCATTGTGCCTGGGGCATGTGCACTAGTGCTATGTAATAAGCTGTTGGTCGCAGTAGGTTTAGTAGATCAGTGCTAATGACTCCATCTCTGTTCTTGCGGATGGTAATGTCCAGAAAGCTAATCTGTGTCAGACTCTCCTCATGAGTTAATTTAATGTTAAGTCGATTGTTATTCAGATGACCAAGAAATTCTTGTAACTCCAAATGGGTACCTTCCCATATAAAGAAGATATCATCTATGAATCTAATCCATAAAGGTATTAGATCCGTATATTTCTGATTCTCTTCCGTAAATACATATTCAGTTTCCCACCACCCGAGGAACAAGTTGGCATATGTAGGTGCACACGTAGTGCCCATAGCTGTTCCCCGGGTCTGTAGGTAGAATTGGCTGTCAAATGTAAAAAAGTTGTAACTCAGTACCATCCTAAGTAGTTTAAGGACGAAGTAATCATGTTCCTCGCCTTCTTCCGAGTTTTTGTCCAAGAAGTATTTTACAGCTTGTAAGCCTTGTTCATGGTTTATAGATGTGTAGAGGGATTCCACATCCGTGGTTACCAGCCATGTTGTATCATTCAGTGTCAAATGTTCAAGTCTTTGTAGGACTTGCATTGTATCCTGTACATATGAAGGCAGTTCCTCTACGTAGTGTCGTAGTCTATGATCTATGTACTCACTCGCCTTTTCTGTTAGACATCCAATCCCAGAAACAATCGGGCGTCCTGGTGGTACTTCGGCATTTTTATGGATTTTTGGTAACATATAAAAGGTGGCGATTTTAGGATTGTTGACCGTAAGGAACTTCTTTTCCTTGATAGTAATAATCCCTTCATTGTGGGCTCTATTTATCAAATTGGTATAGATTTTCATGTATCCATCCATTGGATTGAAGAGCAGTTTGGTATAACAGGATTTGTCCTTTAATTGCTTTGCAGCTTCTCTCAGATACATGTCTAATGGCCAAATTACTATATTGCCACCCTTGTCAGATCCTCTTATCACAACTTGATCCCATTTCTTCATTTCCTGGATAGCCATATGTTCTTTGTAAGTTAAGTTATATTGTGAAGGTATTGTTTGTAGTGATGTTACATCTCGACACACTAAATCTCTGAATATTTCAATCTGTGGAGAGTTCACAAATTTTGATACAAAAGTTGATTTGTTATTGAGTTTATCCCTCCATTTTGCTGGAGTTTGTGGTTCTGATTCAGTTAATAAATTTTCTAGATCTCTGAGGCTGCTAAGTTCTTCTTCAGACCAACCATCTGGGTTAGAATTATGAGAAAAATGTTTTTTCAGAAGTAGTTTCCTTATATATAACTGAATATCTTTGACAGTCTCAAATTTATCAACATTGTTGGAGGGGCAGAATGACAGGCCTTTTGAGAGTACCGACATGTGTTCCGGTTCAAGTTGTATATTTGATAAGTTTATTACTCTCAATGATTCAGACGAATCTGGGAGAATGGGCTCTGATCCCTTCTCTGTGATCTCCAGGGTCCCTGGTTGTCTTTGTATGGTCTCGTTCGTCCCCTCGATGGTTTTTTGTTTGCGCCCCCTGCCTCTGCGTGTCCTCCTCCCTGTTCTCCTACATCTAAAAAATCCTTTCTTTTATTCCTACTAGAGGATCTTGATGTAATCGTGGATGTAGGGTTAGGGGGTTCTTCATTATTAGATTGGTGGTTTGTCGAACTTCCTTCTTCGCCATCAGTGTCAGAGATGTCACTTTCGATTATGTTCACTTTGGGGTTCCTGTTGTTGATATTGCTTCTGTAGAAGCCATTCTTTCGCCATTTGTAGACTCTATTATTATTGAAGTCACTGATATCTCTATTTAACTTTCCCTGTTTTGTAGTTTTAAGTTCGAGTTCATATTTATCAAGTTCCTGCTGATAGGATTTATACAGTTGGTTGAAGTCTTTGAGGTGTTCAAATTTTTTTAAAACCTCATTTTGTTCTTTGATTTTTGTTTCTAATAGTTCATACTCTGATTTATCATGTTTAACAAGTATACCCATTAGTTTCGCTGAACACTCAGATAAGGCTTCTTCCCATTCAGTAGTAAGAGCTGGATTTTTAAACTCAAAAGCCGGGAAGAGCTGAATTCTAAGCCCTCTAGGTATCAATTTTCTTTCAATGTACTTTTCAAAAAAGTGGCGGTTCCACCATACTTTATCTTGGCGATACATAGTTCTATGAACATCTTTAAGCGCCCCATCTAGTGTCGTTGCTATAGTAGTGCTCCCTGCAGTGTTATCTCCTTCAAAAATCTCATTTAAGTCAGCCGTTCTTTTTAGGTGTCTAGCCTGTCTGTCTAAATCAAATGTAGAATCCATGTTGTAGTGGAGTAGTTTGTGTGCTCTACTGTTCTGAATTCTGGATCACCCAGATATACACACTTTAAACACACAAGGATGAATAGTGGCACTACTTAGACTTTTCCTCTTATAATAAGTCAAAATCAGAGGTAAGAGTTAGATTAATTCTACTGTATGTTAGAGGAAATGGTGCTTGTGCACAAATATAAATATAAACACAAAGGAAGAATGGTATAAAGGATACCAGACTACCCAAAGTATGCACTTGCAGCACTCTAGGTCTGAACTAAAGGTTGGGATTCCGTAACAGGATATTAAAATATAACTTTTATTGGTATTAAAATTAAAAAACCAAAGTTGTTTGGTTAATACATACACGATTAAAATTTGCTCCAGTGCTCAAATCAGTATAATGAGTTTCACATTAGATCACTATTCATGATAATTCGGCCTGAATAAATTCACTAGTTGTAGTGATCTAAATAGTTCAATAAATCAACTCGGTAATGGTTACCATCAGAGTGTTCATCTACATAGTAGAGCTTATATATAAATTCTGGTCAAGGTTGTGTACTCTCAGCTATATAAACTCATGCTATCATCCTTCAATATAATGGGTGATAGCAGAGTAATGATTATTATATATTAATAATGATTATCCACGAATAGGGGTACTGGTGAATTAAATATTCACAAAAACGAGGGTTTGATCAGTTATAACCTGGGTTATAATTTTAACCTGTATATTGGTATAAATAGTAATGTGTGCGTGCTTGGTGCTACTGTAGTTTTCAAAATTTCATTAGGTATATATTCCTAAAAATTGGAGTACAGTTATAATCACAATAAGCCTAGTTCTGTGTAGCCCAGACCTCCGATCTGGCCACTTTGGTTCACTTAAAGTTATTAAATAGTTAGACCCTGATTAGTCCGTATAGTAATTGCTGCAAAAGTTACTATGGCTTATGTTAATCCACCTTTATAAATTTTAGGCGTATGTTTCATAGAAAACTAAATCTGCTATCCCGGCGTCTCCCAGATTTGTATCAATTGACAAGTGTCCCAGAGTTTATTCACAGTGCCAAAAATTATTATTCTGGTCCAGTGTGTGGTAATTCGAATTAAGTGCCCTTTGGCACAGCCACTGTTATGATCCACAAGTCTTACAATTATCAGTCATCAGTTTGTAACATTCTTCTCATACATATTCATTTATATACTGGGTTTTATAACTGCAGTTAAATTTGGCATAACCCACTTTCAATAAATTTTTTCTATGATTTAGTTTCAGTTAAATAACCGTGTTACAATATCAATTAATTTCGAAAGCTCTGAAAACTGTGTTTAAAGTTAAAGCTCGGTCTGGCAAAACCCAGATTATAAATATAGAGTTAACAGTCCATTAATTTGTAATATGAATCTCCGTTGAAACACCCATTCATTTTCAAACTTCAGTTTAACAATTAAAGTAAGTATAATCTGGTACAACCCAGGTTATATACGTAATGAATATCTGTCAGTTTTTGTTTAATTCGCAACAATGTTGCAGGTTGATATATATGTTTCGGTTTAAGCGCTATGTGGTACAGCTAATGCTGTCACTATCGGGCAGTGTCAATCGCACTCATACGTTTGTAAGGTCTTACAATACACGCACATTCACACACCAGTTAGGTAGTTTAAGTTAAAACTGGCACAACCCAGTTACTATAGCAATATCCACGATGTGGCATATAATTTTTAAAAGACTTAGTTAACTATTAATGAAATAAAGTCTGGCACAACCCAGGCTATATGGTTATAACTCGTTATTGTATATATAGTAAGAAAGGTTTTTCTATAAACACCATGTAGCGGTCCCTATTAGGTACCCTGACCAGATAGGTCAAATATCAATGTTTTAGCTCTATAATTGCGGTAACCCTGTGCTCCACATGATTTTAGCGGTACTGGGCTAGTTTAAAATACATAGAAAATAGAGCGTGAACGAGTTCAACACTCTCCCCTGACGCGTTTCGCCCGATTGGGCTTTATCAAAGGCAGCGAGCCGCCGTGTTTATGGGGATATATACCCTGTGGGACCGGAAGTCCCGCCCCCGCTCCACTCTGATAGGTATTCTAATTGGTTCTGAGTAAATTGATAGACAGCTATTTGCTCTAATCGCAAAGTCATGTTTACGGACCTACATGAGCCATACTCATGGGTACTGTGATTAGTTCTGAATAAATTGATAGACAGTTGGTTACTCCAATAGCACGGTCATGTTTACAATACTACATGGCCCGTATTGTGAAGAAGGATAGTTATATTGTATGTATTATAGTAAGATGATTTGACAATCATAAACTGACTCTCAAGTATCTATGTCAAACCATTGTTAATAGAAATTGGATATTCGTTATAGGATATTAATCATCGGAATTCCTAAGATTCAATGCGCTAAAAATAATGATAATAACTCTGGGGTGCCATACTGTCTCAAATTCTAAGGATATCCTAAATCTGTAAATATGTTAACAAATGTTCCTGTAATTATAGTCTGCATGATAAACTCTATGTCATCATTAAGTCTAAAATACTTGAATCTACATTTACTATTCGACCCCCATAGTTTTGGTTCAGTGCTTTAACCTATTTACTATTCATTATTTATACAATTACGTTCAAAGGCTCGCTGGAGCGTTGCTTCAAAAGCATTATAGATTAGTATATCAGAGTTAGTTTCTGCAGCTATTTTTATATAAGCAACTGCTGGTTCAATTTTCAAAATTAATTTATTCCAAAGGGGAATGAATGAAAGTGTTGTGTGTAAGACATCTATTAAGTTGTTGTATGTGTACTGTCTTCCTTACACCAAAATCAAAGTGGCATGTGTATTTCTTCTAATAAACTTTTATTTGAATGGAATATACTATGTTATTATGCGTACAGACAAACATGTGAATGTTGTGGGGCAGTGAAGAGATGGGAAAAGAAGGTGACAAGGGAATAAGTGTGATAGGAGTGAAAGAAGGTGTTTATAACAGTTAGGTTATATTTAAAAGTGTGGCTAGGGGTGCTAGAAAAAGAGAATATAAAACTCAAAAATGATTTGGTTTCAAAACCAGAATCACTTATATATGTGAGTATGTCATGGAAGTGAAAGTCATTTATTCCCTTGTAAGGATTTCATAAATATCGTTAGATGCTTAACTTATTTGTCATATAAGTTATAATATAGGTTTATTGTAATAAACATCAACCTCACTATGTTTTGGGGGAAATGGCAATGTTAGCTATTAGATCATATACTGTTATATAAATGTACATAATGAGAGTTAGGTACTGGATCAATATTTTAGCAGATCTCCTAATATTGCCCTGTCTAGTGTTTTCAATAAGGACTTATCTGACTTTCAATAGTTGATCATTTGATTCTAGGTATGTTCATATGATCCTCATAGAGATAATACCCTCTATACTAAAATGAAACATTTGTAGAGTTGGATATCCTTCTATGGTTTTATCTTGTTTTACAATCATGAATTTTTGTAAAGACAAAAAAATCTTGTTTTCATAGATAAATTTACACGTTTGGCCTTGTTCTTTCTCATCCTTTATTGGAAGAATTTATTGTTCTCTTCGTAATTATCCTTAGACATAAAGATTATTTTATCTTATTCTTTCTTTTGTCAGGTTAAAAGGTTATTCTACTGATAATTACAAATAAACATACAGGTTGTTCTGTTCGTTAAGACCCCAAGGTTGGACCGAATTTAATAAATAGATCCATCGGCTTTCAGATTTCAATAATGCCGTTTCAAGGTCCCCTCCTCTGAACCCTAGGCTGACTTTCTCAATACCCCAGCATTGTAAATCTCTTTGGTTTGAGTTGTGATGTCTTAGGAAGTGTGCAGCTACACTAGTTAAGGTCTTTAATTCTTCTTTATCTTTGGCTGCATTTTTGATGTTCCTTAAATGTTCCTGAAGTCTTACTCTTAGTTTCCTAGTTGTCATTCCGACATAATACAGGTTGCAAGTGCATTGGAGTACATAGATTACACTTTCAGTATTGCAACTTATGTATCGTTTGATTTTATGATTTTTTCCAAATCTATCTTTAATCCCAGTAGTGTTTTTCATAAATTTGCACGTGCTGCAATTCCCACATTTGTGAGCTCCCGGGTTAAATGCTGAGGTGGTCTTTTTCCTTTGGAAATGACTACTGGTCACAATATCTTTGATGTTCTTAGTCCTCCTAAATCCAAATGAGGGGCTTGGACCCAAAGTGGTTTTCAATAAAGGGTCAGTCATTAGAATATTCCAATGTTTCTTAATTATGTTCACAATTTGTGGAGTTTGAGTATTGTGAGTCAGAATTAATCTGGGGATTTGAGAGTTGGTTTTTTTCGGTCTTTTATGAAGTAAATTTTGGCGTGGTGTTAGACGGGCTCTCTGTTTGGCCTTTTTGATCGATCTTTTGCTGTAGCCTCTTTTCAGTAATCTTTCCTCCAGATCTAATGCTCTCAATTCAAAAGTTTGAGCTTCTGAGCAATTTCTGCGAAGTCTCAGGAATTCCCCTGTTGGAAGGCTTCTCATTGTGCCTGGGGCATGTGCACTAGTGCTATGTAATAAGCTGTTGGTCGCAGTAGGTTTAGTAGATCAGTGCTAATGACTCCATCTCTGTTCTTGCGGATGGTAATGTCCAGAAAGTTAATCTGTGTCAGACTCTCCTCATGAGTTAATTTAATGTTAAGTCGATTGTTATTCAGATGACCAAGAAATTCTTGTAACTCCAAATGGGTACCTTCCCATATAAAGAAGATATCATCTATGAATCTAATCCATAAAGGTATTAGATCCGTATATTTCTGATTCTCTTCCGTAAATACATATTCAGTTTCCCACCACCCGAGGAACAAGTTGGCATATGTAGGTGCACACGTAGTGCCCATAGCTGTTCCCCGGGTCTGTAGGTAGAATTGGCTGTCAAATGTAAAAAAGTTGTAACTCAGTACCATCCTAAGTAGTTTAAGGACGAAGTAATCATGTTCCTCGCCTTCTTCCGAGTTTTTGTCCAAGAAGTATTTTACAGCTTGTAAGCCTTGTTCATGGTTTATAGATGTGTAGAGGGATTCCACATCCGTGGTTACCAGCCATGTTGTATCATTCAGTGTCAAATGTTCAAGTCTTTGTAGGACTTGCATTGTATCCTGTACATATGAAGGCAGTTCCTCTACGTAGTGTCGTAGTCTATGATCTATGTACTCACTCGCCTTTTCTGTTAGACATCCAATCCCAGAAACAATCGGGCGTCCTGGTGGTACTTCGGCATTTTTATGGATTTTTGGTAACATATAAAAGGTGGCGATTTTAGGATTGTTGACCGTAAGGAACTTCTTTTCCTTGATAGTAATAATCCCTTCATTGTGGGCTCTATTTATCAAATTGGTATAGATTTTCATGTATCCATCCATTGGATTGAAGAGCAGTTTGGTATAACAGGATTTGTCCTTTAATTGCTTTGCAGCTTCTCTCAGATACATGTCTAATGGCCAAATTACTATATTGCCACCCTTGTCAGATCCTCTTATCACAACTTGATCCCATTTCTTCATTTCCTGGATAGCCATATGTTCTTTGTAAGTTAAGTTATATTGTGAAGGTATTGTTTGTAGTGATGTTACATCTCGACACACTAAATCTCTGAATATTTCAATCTGTGGAGAGTTCACAAATTTTGATACAAAAGTTGATTTGTTATTGAGTTTATCCCTCCATTTTGCTGGAGTTTGTGGTTCTGATTCAGTTAATAAATTTTCTAGATCTCTGAGGCTGCTAAGTTCTTCTTCAGACCAACCATCTGGGTTAGAATTATGAGAAAAATGTTTTTTCAGAAGTAGTTTCCTTATATATAACTGAATATCTTTGACAGTCTCAAATTTATCAACATTGTTGGAGGGGCAGAATGACAGGCCTTTTGAGAGTACCGACATGTGTTCCGGTTCAAGTTGTATATTTGATAAGTTTATTACTCTCAATGATTCAGACGAATCTGGGAGAATGGGCTCTGATCCCTTCTCTGTGATCTCCAGGGTCCCTGGTTGTCTTTGTATGGTCTCGTTCGTCCCCTCGATGGTTTTTTGTTTGCGCCCCCTGCCTCTGCGTGTCCTCCTCCCTGTTCTCCTACATCTAAAAAATCCTTTCTTTTATTCCTACTAGAGGATCTTGATGTAATCGTGGATGTAGGGTTAGGGGGTTCTTCATTATTAGATTGGTGGTTTGTCGAACTTCCTTCTTCGCCATCAGTGTCAGAGATGTCACTTTCGATTATGTTCACTTTGGGGTTCCTGTTGTTGATATTGCTTCTGTAGAAGCCATTCTTTCGCCATTTGTAGACTCTATTATTATTGAAGTCACTGATATCTCTATTTAACTTTCCCTGTTTTGTAGTTTTAAGTTCGAGTTCATATTTATCAAGTTCCTGCTGATAGGATTTATACAGTTGGTTGAAGTCTTTGAGGTGTTCAAATTTTTTTAAAACCTCATTTTGTTCTTTGATTTTTGTTTCTAATAGTTCATACTCTGATTTATCATGTTTAACAAGTATACCCATTAGTTTCGCTGAACACTCAGATAAGGCTTCTTCCCATTCAGTAGTAAGAGCTGGATTTTTAAACTCAAAAGCCGGGAAGAGCTGAATTCTAAGCCCTCTAGGTATCAATTTTCTTTCAATGTACTTTTCAAAAAAGTGGCGGTTCCACCATACTTTATCTTGGCGATACATAGTTCTATGAACATCTTTAAGCGCCCCATCTAGTGTCGTTGCTATAGTAGTGCTCCCTGCAGTGTTATCTCCTTCAAAAATCTCATTTAAGTCAGCCGTTCTTTTTAGGTGTCTAGCCTGTCTGTCTAAATCAAATGTAGAATCCATGTTGTAGTGGAGTAGTTTGTGTGCTCTACTGTTCTGAATTCTGGATCACCCAGATATACACACTTTAAACACACAAGGATGAATAGTGGCACTACTTAGACTTTTCCTCTTATAATAAGTCAAAATCAGAGGTAAGAGTTAGATTAATTCTACTGTATGTTAGAGGAAATGGTGCTTGTGCACAAATATAAATATAAACACAAAGGAAGAATGGTATAAAGGATACCAGACTACCCAAAGTATGCACTTGCAGCACTCTAGGTCTGAACTAAAGGTTGGGATTCCGTAACAGGATATTAAAATATAACTTTTATTGGTATTAAAATTAAAAAACCAAAGTTGTTTGGTTAATACATACACGATTAAAATTTGCTCCAGTGCTCAAATCAGTATAATGAGTTTCACATTAGATCACTATTCATGATAATTCGGCCTGAATAAATTCACTAGTTGTAGTGATCTAAATAGTTCAATAAATCAACTCGGTAATGGTTACCATCAGAGTGTTCATCTACATAGTAGAGCTTATATATAAATTCTGGTCAAGGTTGTGTACTCTCAGCTATATAAACTCATGCTATCATCCTTCAATATAATGGGTGATAGCAGAGTAATGATTATTATATATTAATAATGATTATCCACGAATAGGGGTACTGGTGAATTAAATATTCACAAAAACGAGGGTTTGATCAGTTATAACCTGGGTTATAATTTTAACCTGTATATTGGTATAAATAGTAATGTGTGCGTGCTTGGTGCTACTGTAGTTTTCAAAATTTCATTAGGTATATATTCCTAAAAATTGGAGTACAGTTATAATCACAATAAGCCTAGTTCTGTGTAGCCCAGACCTCCGATCTGGCCACTTTGGTTCACTTAAAGTTATTAAATAGTTAGACCCTGATTAGTCCGTATAGTAATTGCTGCAAAAGTTACTATGGCTTATGTTAATCCACCTTTATAAATTTTAGGCGTATGTTTCATAGAAAACTAAATCTGCTATCCCGGCGTCTCCCAGATTTGTATCAATTGACAAGTGTCCCAGAGTTTATTCACAGTGCCAAAAATTATTATTCTGGTCCAGTGTGTGGTAATTCGAATTAAGTGCCCTTTGGCACAGCCACTGTTATGATCCACAAGTCTTACAATTATCAGTCATCAGTTTGTAACATTCTTCTCATACATTATTGAAATCTGAAAGCCGATGGATCTATTTATTAAATTCGGTCCAACCTTGGGGTCTTAACGAACAGAACAACCTGTATGTTTATTTGTAATTATCAGTAGAATAACCTTTTAACCTGACAAAAGAAAGAATAAGATAAAATAATCTTTATGTCTAAGGATAATTACGAAGAGAACAATAAATTCTTCCAATAAAGGATGAGAAAGAACAAGGCCAAACGTGTAAATTTATCTATGAAAACAAGATTTTTTTGTCTTTACAAAAATTCATGATTGTAAAACAAGATAAAACCATAGAAGGATATCCAACTCTACAAATGTTTCATTTTAGTATAGAGGGTATTATCTCTATGAGGATCATATGAACATACCTAGAATCAAATGATCAACTATTGAAAGTCAGATAAGTCCTTATTGAAAACACTAGACAGGGCAATATTAGGAGATCTGCTAAAATATTGATCCAGTACCTAACTCTCATTATGTACATTTATATAACAGTATATGATCTAATAGCTAACATTGCCATTTCCCCCAAAACATAGTGAGGTTGATGTTTATTACAATAAACCTATATTATAACTTATATGACAAATAAGTTAAGCATCTAACGATATTTATGAAATCCTTACAAGGGAATAAATGACATTCACTTCCATGACATACTCACATATATAAGTGATTCTGGTTTTGAAACCAAATAATTTTTGAGTTTTATATTCTCTTTTTCTAGCACCCCTAGCCACACTTTTAAATATAACCTAACTGTTATAAACACCTTCTTTCACTCCTATCACACTTATTCCCTTGTCACCTTCTTTTCCCATCTCTTCACTGCCCCACAACATTCACATGTTTGTCTGTACGCATAATAACATAGTATATTCCATTCAAATAAAAGTTTATTAGAAGAAATACACATGCCACTTTGATTTTGGTGTAAGGAAGACAGTACACATACAACAACTTAATAGATGTCTTACACACAACACTTTCATTCATTCCCCTTTGGAATAAATTAATTTTGAAAATTGAACCAGCAGTTGCTTATATAAAAATAGCTGCAGAAACTAACTCTGATATACTAATCTATAATGCTTTTGAAGCAACGCTCCAGCGAGCCTTTGAACGTAATTGTATAAATAATGAATAGTAAATAGGTTAAAGCACTGAACCAAAACTATGGGGGTCGAATAGTAAATGTAGATTCAAGTATTTTAGACTTAATGATGACATAGAGTTTATCATGCAGACTATAATTACAGGAACATTTGTTAACATATTTACAGATTTAGGATATCCTTAGAATTTGAGACAGTATGGCACTCCAGAGTTATTATCATTATTTTTAGCGCATTGAATCTTAGGAATTCCGATGATTAATATCCTATAACGAATATCCAATTTCTATTAACAATGGTTTGACATAGATACTTGAGAGTCAGTTTATGATTGTCAAATCATCTTACTATAATACATACAATATAACTATCCTTCTTCACAATACGGGCCATGTAGTATTGTAAACATGACCGTGCTATTGGAGTAACCAACTGTCTATCAATTTATTCAGAACTAATCACAGTACCCATGAGTATGGCTCATGTAGGTCCGTAAACATGACTTTGCGATTAGAGCAAATAGCTGTCTATCAATTTACTCAGAACCAATTAGAATACCTATCAGAGTGGAGCGGGGGCGGGACTTCCGGTCCCACAGGGTATATATCCCCATAAACACGGCGGCTCGCTGCCTTTGATAAAGCCCAATCGGGCGAAACGCGTCAGGGGAGAGTGTTGAACTCGTTCACGCTCTATTTTCTATGTATTTTAAACTAGCCCAGTACCGCTAAAATCATGTGGAGCACAGGGTTACCGCAATTATAGAGCTAAAACATTGATATTTGACCTATCTGGTCAGGGTACCTAATAGGGACCGCTACATGGTGTTTATAGAAAAACCTTTCTTACTATATATACAATAACGAGTTATAACCATATAGCCTGGGTTGTGCCAGACTTTATTTCATTAATAGTTAACTAAGTCTTTTAAAAATTATATGCCACATCATGGATATTGCTATAGTAACTGGGTTGTGCCAGTTTTAACTTAAACTACCTAACTGGTGTGTGAATGTGCGTGTATTGTAAGACCTTACAAACGTATGAGTGCGATTGACACTGCCCGATAGTGACAGCATTAGCTGTACCACATAGCGCTTAAACCGAAACATATATATCAACCTGCAACATTGTTGCGAATTAAACAAAAACTGACAGATATTCATTACGTATATAACCTGGGTTGTACCAGATTATACTTACTTTAATTGTTAAACTGAAGTTTGAAAATGAATGGGTGTTTCAACGGAGTTTCATATTACAAATGAATGGACTGTTAACTCTATATTTATAATCTGGGTTGTGCCAGACCGAGCTTTAACTTTAAACACAGTTTTCAGAGCTTTCGAAATTAATTGATATTGTAACACGGTTATTTAACTGAAACTAAATCATAGAAAACATTTATTGAAAGTGGGTTATGCCAAATTTAACTGCAGTTATAAAACCCAGTATATAAATGAATATGTATGAGAAGAATGTTACAAACTGATGACTGATAATTGTAAGACTTGTGGATCATAACAGTGGCTGTGCCAAAGGGCACTTAATTCGAATTACCACACACTGGACCAGAATAATAATTTTTGGCACTGTGAATAAACTCTGGGACACTTGTCAATTGATACAAATCTGGGAGACGCCGGGATAGCAGATTTAGTTTTCTATGAAACATACGCCTAAAATTTATAAAGGTGGATTAACATAAGCCATAGTAACTTTTGCAGCAATTACTATACGGACTAATCAGGGTCTAACTATTTAATAACTTTAAGTGAACCAAAGTGGCCAGATCGGAGGTCTGGGCTACACAGAACTAGGCTTATTGTGATTATAACTGTACTCCAATTTTTAGGAATATATACCTAATGAAATTTTGAAAACTACAGTAGCACCAAGCACGCACACATTACTATTTATACCAATATACAGGTTAAAATTATAACCCAGGTTATAACTGATCAAACCCTCGTTTTTGTGAATATTTAATTCACCAGTACCCCTATTCGTGGATAATCATTATTAATATATAATAATCATTACTCTGCTATCACCCATTATATTGAAGGATGATAGCATGAGTTTATATAGCTGAGAGTACACAACCTTGACCAGAATTTATATATAAGCTCTACTATGTAGATGAACACTCTGATGGTAACCATTACCGAGTTGATTTATTGAACTATTTAGATCACTACAACTAGTGAATTTATTCAGGCCGAATTATCATGAATAGTGATCTAATGTGAAACTCATTATACTGATTTGAGCACTGGAGCAAATTTTAATCGTGTATGTATTAACCAAACAACTTTGGTTTTTTAATTTTAATACCAATAAAAGTTATATTTTAATATCCTGTTACGGAATCCCAACCTTTAGTTCAGACCTAGAGTGCTGCAAGTGCATACTTTGGGTAGTCTGGTATCCTTTATACCATTCTTCCTTTGTGTTTATATTTATATTTGTGCACAAGCACCATTTCCTCTAACATACAGTAGAATTAATCTAACTCTTACCTCTGATTTTGACTTATTATAAGAGGAAAAGTCTAAGTAGTGCCACTATTCATCCTTGTGTGTTTAAAGTGTGTATATCTGGGTGATCCAGAATTCAGAACAGTAGAGCACACAAACTACTCCACTACAACATGGATTCTACATTTGATTTAGACAGACAGGCTAGACACCTAAAAAGAACGGCTGACTTAAATGAGATTTTTGAAGGAGATAACACTGCAGGGAGCACTACTATAGCAACGACACTAGATGGGGCGCTTAAAGATGTTCATAGAACTATGTATCGCCAAGATAAAGTATGATGGAACCGCCACTTTTTTGAAAAGTACATTGAAAGAAAATTGATACCTAGAGGGCTTAGAATTCAGCTCTTCCCGGCTTTTGAGTTCAAAAATCCAGCTCTTACTAATGAATGGGAAGAAGCCTTATCTGAGTGTTCAGCGAAACTAATGGGTATACTTGTTAAACATGATAAATCAGATTATGAACTATTAGAAACAAAAATCAAAGAACAAAATGAGGTTTTAAAAAAATTTGAACACCTCAAAGACTTCAACCAACTGTATAAATCCTATCAGCAGGAACTTGATAAATATGAACTCGAACTTAAAACTACAAAACAGGGAAAGTTAAATAGAGATATCAGTGACTTCAATAATAATAGAGTCTACAAATGGCGAAAGAATGGCTTCTACAGAAGCAATATCAACAACAGGAACCCCAAAGTGAACATAATCGAAAGTGACATCTCTGACACTGATGGCGAAGAAGGAAGTTCGACAAACCACCAATCTAATAATGAAGAACCCCCTAACCCTACATCCACGATTACATCAAGATCCTCTAGTAGGAATAAAAGAAAGGATTTTTTAGATGTAGGAGAACAGGGAGGAGGACACGCAGAGGCAGGGGGCGCAAACAAAAAACCATCGAGGGGACGAACGAGACCATACAAAGACAACCAGGGACCCTGGAGATCACAGAGAAGGGATCAGAGCCCATTCTCCCAGATTCGTCTGAATCATTGAGAGTAATAAACTTATCAAATATACAACTTGAACCGGAACACATGTCGGTACTCTCAAAAGGCCTGTCATTCTGCCCCTCCAACAATGTTGATAAATTTGAGACTGTCAAAGATATTCAGTTATATATAAGGAAACTACTTCTGAAAAAACATTTTTCTCATAATTCTAACCCAGATGGTTGGTCTGAAGAAGAACTTAGCAGCCTCAGAGATCTAGAAAATTTATTAACTGAATCAGAACCACAAACTCCAGCAAAATGGAGGGATAAACTCAATAACAAATCAACTTTTGTACCAAAATTTGTGAACTCTCCACAGATTGAAATATTCAGAGATTTAGTGTGTCGAGATGTAGCATCACTACAAACAATACCTTCACAATATAACTTAACTTACAAAGAACATATGGCTATCCAGGAAATGAAGAAATGGGATCAAGTTGTGATAAGAGGATCTGACAAGGGTGGCAATATAGTAATTTGGCCATTAGACATGTATCTGAGAGAAGCTGCAAAGCAATTAAAGGACAAATCCTGTTATACCAAACTGCTCTTCAATCCAATGGATGGATACATGAAAATCTATACCAATTTGATAAATAGAGCCCACAATGAAGGGATTATTACTATCAAGGAAAAGAAGTTCCTTACGGTCAACAATCCTAAAATCGCCACCTTTTATATGTTACCAAAAATCCACAAAAATGCCGAAGTACCACCAGGACGCCCGATTGTTTCTGGGATTGGATGTCTAACAGAAAAGGCGAGTGAGTACATAGATCATACACTACGACACTACGTAGAGGAACTGCCTTCATATGTACAGGATACAATGCAAGTCCTACAAAGACTTGAACATTTGACACTGAATGATACAACATGGCTGGTAACCACGGATGTGGAATCCCTCTACACATCTATAAACCATGAACAAGGCTTACAAGCTGTAAAATACTTCTTGGACAAAAACTCGGAAGAAGGCGAGGAACATGATTACTTCGTCCTTAAACTACTTAGGATGGTACTGAGTTACAACTTTTTTACATTTGACAGCCAATTCTACCTACAGACCCGGGGAACAGCTATGGGCACTACGTGTGCACCTACATATGCCAACTTGTTCCTCGGGTGGTGGGAAACTGAATATGTATTTACGGAAGAGAATCAGAAATATACGGATCTAATACCTTTATGGATTAGATTCATAGATGATATCTTCTTTATATGGGAAGGTACCCATTTGGAGTTACAAGAATTTCTTGGTCATCTGAATAACAATCGACTTAACATTAAATTAACTCATGAGGAGAGTCTGACACAGATTAACTTTCTGGACATTACCATCCGCAAGAACAGAGATGGAGTCATTAGCACTGATCTGTTTAGAAAACCTACTGCGACCAACAGCTTATTACATAGCACTAGTGCACATGCCCCAGGCACAATGAGAAGCCTTCCAACAGGGGAATTCCTGAGACTTCGCAGAAATTGCTCAGAAGCTCAAACTTTTGAATTGAGAGCATTAGATCTGGAGGAAAGATTACTGAAAAGAGGCTACAGCAAAAGATCGATCAAAAAGGCCAAACAGAGAGCCCGTCTAACACCACGCCAAAATTTACTTCATAAAAGACAGAAAAAAACCAACTCTCAAATCCCCAGATTAATTCTGACTCACAATACTCAAACTCCACAAATTGTGAACATAATTAAGAAACATTGGAATATTCTAATGACTGACCCTTTATTGAAAACCACTTTGGGTCCAAGCCCCTCATTTGGATTTAGGAGGACTAAGAACATCAAAGATATTGTGACCAGTAGTCATTTCCAAAGGAAAAAGACCACCTCAGCATTTAACCCGGGAGCTCACAAATGTGGGAATTGCAGCACGTGCAAATTTATGAAAAACACTACTGGGATTAAAGATAGATTTGGAAAAAATCATAAAATCAAACGATACATAAGTTGCAATACTGAAAGTGTAATCTATGTACTCCAATGCACTTGCAACCTGTATTATGTCGGAATGACAACTAGGAAACTAAGAGTAAGACTTCAGGAACATTTAAGGAACATCAAAAATGCAGCCAAAGATAAAGAAGAATTAAAGACCTTAACTAGTGTAGCTGCACACTTCCTAAGACATCACAACTCAAACCAAAGAGATTTACAATGCTGGGGTATTGAGAAAGTCAGCCTAGGGTTCAGAGGTGGGGACCTTGAAACGGCATTATTGAAATCTGAAAGCCGATGGATCTATTTATTAAATTCGGTCCAACCTTGGGGTCTTAACGAACAGAACAACCTGTATGTTTATTTGTAATTATCAGTAGAATAACCTTTTAACCTGACAAAAGAAAGAATAAGATAAAATAATCTTTATGTCTAAGGATAATTACGAAGAGAACAATAAATTCTTCCAATAAAGGATGAGAAAGAACAAGGCCAAACGTGTAAATTTATCTATGAAAACAAGATTTTTTTGTCTTTACAAAAATTCATGATTGTAAAACAAGATAAAACCATAGAAGGATATCCAACTCTACAAATGTTTCATTTTAGTATAGAGGGTATTATCTCTATGAGGATCATATGAACATACCTAGAATCAAATGATCAACTATTGAAAGTCAGATAAGTCCTTATTGAAAACACTAGACAGGGCAATATTAGGAGATCTGCTAAAATATTGATCCAGTTCCTAACTCTTATTATGTACATTTATATAACAGTATATGATCTAATAGCTAACATTGCCATTTCCCCCAAAACATAGTGAGGTTGATGTTTATTACAATAAACCTATATTATAACTTATATGACAAATAAGTTAAGCATCTAACGATATTTATGAAATCCTTACAAGGGAATAAATGACATTCACTTCCATGACATACTCACATATATAAGTGATTCTGGTTTTGAAACCAAATAATTTTTGAGTTTTATATTCTCTTTTTCTAGCACCCCTAGCCACACTTTTAAATATAACCTAACTGTTATAAACACCTTCTTTCACTCCTATCACACTTATTCCCTTGTCACCTTCTTTTCCCATCTCTTCACTGCCCCACAACATTCACATGTTTGTCTGTACGCATAATAACATAGTATATTCCATTCAAATAAAAGTTTATTAGAAGAAATACACATGCCACTTTGATTTTGGTGTAAGGAAGACAGTACACATACAACAACTTAATAGATGTCTTACACACAACACTTTCATTCATTCCCCTTTGGAATAAATTAATTTTGAAAATTGAACCAGCAGTTGCTTATATAAAAATAGCTGCAGAAACTAACTCTGATATACTAATCTATAATGCTTTTGAAGCAACGCTCCAGCAAGCCTTTGAACGTAATTGTATAAATAATGAATAGTAAATAGGTTAAAGCACTGAACCAAAACTATGGGGGTCGAATAGTAAATGTAGATTCAAGTATTTTAGACTTAATGATGACATAGAGTTTATCATGCAGACTATAATTACAGGAACATTTGTTAACATATTTACAGATTTAGGATATCCTTAGAATTTGAGACAGTATGGCACCCCAGAGTTAATATCATTATTTTTAGCGCATTGAATCTTAGGAATTCCGATGATTAATATCCTATAACGAATATCCAATTTCTATTAACAATGGTTTGACATAGATACTTGAGAGTCAGTTTATGATTGTCAAATCATCTTACTATAATACATACAATATAACTATCCTTCTTCACAATACGGGCCATGTAGTATTGTAAACATGACCGTGCTATTGGAGTAACCAACTGTCTATCAATTTATTCAGAACTAATCACAGTACCCATGAGTATGGCTCATGTAGGTCCGTAAACATGACTTTGCGATTAGAGCAAATAGCTGTCTATCAATTTACTCAGAACCAATTAGAATACCTATCAGAGTGGAGCGGGGGCGGGACTTCCGGTCCCACAGGGTATATATCCCCATAAACACGGCGGCTCGCTGCCTTTGATAAAGCCCAATCGGGCGAAACGCGTCAGGGGAGAGTGTTGAACTCGTTCACGCTCTATTTTCTATGTATTTTAAACTAGCCCAGTACCGCTAAAATCATGTGGAGCACAGGGTTACCGCAATTATAGAGCTAAAACATTGATATTTGACCTATCTGGTCAGGGTACCTAATAGGGACCGCTACATGGTGTTTATAGAAAAACCTTTCTTACTATATATACAATAACGAGTTATAACCATATAGCCTGGGTTGTGCCAGACTTTATTTCATTAATAGTTAACTAAGTCTTTTAAAAATTATATGCCACATCGTGGATATTGCTATAGTAACTGGGTTGTGCCAGTTTTAACTTAAACTACCTAACTGGTGTGTGAATGTGCGTGTATTGTAAGACCTTACAAACGTATGAGTGCGATTGACACTGCCCGATAGTGACAGCATTAGCTGTACCACATAGCGCTTAAACCGAAACATATATATCAACCTGCAACATTGTTGCGAATTAAACAAAAACTGACAGATATTCATTACGTATATAACCTGGGTTGTACCAGATTAATTAATTAATTAATTAATTAATGGACTGTTAACTCTATATTTATAATCTGGGTTGTGCCAGACCGAGCTTTAACTTTAAACACAGTTTTCAGAGCTTTCGAAATTAATTGATATTGTAACACGGTTATTTAACTGAAACTAAATCATAGAAAACATTTATTGAAAGTGGGTTATGCCAAATTTAACTGCAGTTATAAAACCCAGTATATAAATGAATATGTATGAGAAGAATGTTACAAACTGATGACTGATAATTGTAAGACTTGTGGATCATAACAGTGGCTGTGCCAAAGGGCACTTAATTCGAATTACCACACACTGGACCAGAATAATAATTTTTGGCACTGTGAATAAACTCTGGGACACTTGTCAATTGATACAAATCTGGGAGACGCCGGGATAGCAGATTTAGTTTTCTATGAAACATACGCCTAAAATTTATAAAGGTGGATTAACATAAGCCATAGTAACTTTTGCAGCAATTACTATACGGACTAATCAGGGTCTAACTATTTAATAACTTTAAGTGAACCAAAGTGGCCAGATCGGAGGTCTGGGCTACACAGAACTAGGCTTATTGTGATTATAACTGTACTCCAATTTTTAGGAATATATACCTAATGAAATTTTGAAAACTACAGTAGCACCAAGCACGCACACATTACTATTTATACCAATATACAGGTTAAAATTATAACCCAGGTTATAACTGATCAAACCCTCGTTTTTGTGAATATTTAATTCACCAGGACCCCTATTCGTGGATAATCATTATTAATATATAATAATCATTACTCTGCTATCACCCATTATATTGAAGGATGATAGCATGAGTTTATATAGCTGAGAGTACACAACCTTGACCAGAATTTATATATAAGCTCTACTATGTAGATGAACACTCTGATGGTAACCATTACCGAGTTGATCTATTGAACTATTTAGATCACTACAACTAGTGAATTTATTCAGGCCGAATTATCATGAATAGTGATCTAATGTGAAACTCATTATACTGATTTGAGCACTGGAGCAAATTTTAATCGTGTATGTATTAACCAAACAACTTTGGTTTTTTAATTTTAATACCAATAAAAGTTATATTTTAATATCCTGTTACGGAATCCCAACCTTTAGTTCAGACCTAGAGTGCTGCAAGTGCATACTTTGGGTAGTCTGGTATCCTTTATACCATTCTTCCTTTGTGTTTATATTTATATTTGTGCACAAGCACCATTTCCTCTAACATACAGTAGAATTAATCTAACTCTTACCTCTGATTTTGACTTATTATAAGAGGAAAAGTCTAAGTAGTGCCACTATTCATCCTTGTGTGTTCTTTTGAATTTTTACCTAAGGTTGTGAATTCCAACAACATTAGTAGAGAAATTGTGGTTCCCTCATTATGTCCTAATCCTAAGAATTCTAAGGAGAAATCGTTGCATTCTTTGGATGTTGTTAGAGCTTTGAAATATTATGTTGAAGCTACTAAGTCTTTCCGAAAGACTTCTAGTCTATTTGTTATCTTTTCCGGTTCTAGAAAAGGCCAGAAAGCTTCTGCCATTTCTTTGGCATCTTGGTTGAAATCTTTAATTCATCTTGCCTATGTTGAGTCGGGTAAAACTCCGCCTCAAAGGATTACAGCTCATTCTACTAGGTCAGTTTCTACTTCCTGGGCGTTTAGGAATGAAGCTTCGATTGATCAGATTTGCAAAGCAGCAACTTGGTCCTCTTTGCATACTTTTACTAAATTCTACCATTTTGATGTATTTTCTTCTTCTGAAGCAGTTTTTGGTAGAAAAGTACTTCAGGCAGCGGTTTCAGTTTGAATCTTCTGCTTATGTTTTTCATTAAACTTTATTTTGGGTGTGGATTATTTTCAGCAGGAATTGGCTGTCTTTATTTTATCCCTCCCTCTCTAGTGACTCTTACGTGGAAAGATCCACATCTTGGGTAATCATTATCCCATAAGTCACTAGCTCATGGACTCTTGCTAATTACATGAAAGAAAACATAATTTATGTAAGAACTTACCTGATAAATTCATTTCTTTCATATTAGCAAGAGTCCATGAGGCCCGCCCTTTTTTTGTGGTGGTTATGATTTTTGTATAAAGCACAATTATTCCAATTCCTTATTTTATATGCTTTCGCACTTTTTTATCACCCCACTTCTTGGCTATTCGTTAAACTGAATTGTGGGTGTGGTGAGGGGTGTATTTATAGGCATTTTGAGGTTTGGGAAACTTTGCCCCTCCTGGTAGGAATGTATATCCCATACGTCACTAGCTCATGGACTCTTGCTAATATGAAAGAAATTAATTTATCAGGTAAGTTCTTACATAAATTATGTTATTTTAATACGATGATTTCCCTAACGGGGGTCTATTTCATAGGTTCTCTGTTATTGGTCATAGAGATTCATCTCCTACCTCCATTTTCAGATCGACGATATACTCTCAATTTACCATTACCTCTACTAATAACTGTTTTAGTACTGGTTTGGCTATCTGCTATATGTGGATGGGTGTCTTTTGGTAAGTATGTTTTTATTACTTAAGACACTCTCAGCTATGGTTTGGCACTTTATGCAAATTATATAAAGTTCTAAATATATGTATTGTACTTATATTTGCCATGAGTCAGGTTCATGTATTTCCTTCTGCAGACTGTCAGTTTCATATTTGGGAATATAAACACTTTAAGAAATGTATTTCTTACCTGGGGTTTAGTCTTTTTTTCAATTTGACTACTTTTTGCTATTGCAGGTGTTAGGCCCGCGGGTGCGTCAAATGCTAGACTTTATTGCATCATTTTTGGCACGAACTTTTTTTGGTGCGAAAAAGATACAACTTCGTCATTTCCGGCGTCATACGTGACGCTGAGACCTTTCACACGGCGGCGTCATTAGTGACGCAAGTGTGTCATTTCCGGTCATTTATGGCTCCAAAAAAGTTTACCTTACGTTGTGCGTCATACTTGGCGCCAAATTTTTTTCATTATTTCAATACCTCATTCATGTTTGCCTCCTGTTTTCTTCTCTATCAAGAAGCCTATGCTTTTGCATTTTTTCCCATTCCTGAAACTGTCATTTAAGGAAATAAGATAATTTTGCTTTATATGTTGTTTTTTCTTTTACATTGAGCAAGATGTCCCAATCCGATCCTGTCTCTGAAGTTTCTGCTGGAACATTGCTGCCTGAAATCAGTTCTACCAAAGCTAAGTGCATTTGTTGTAAAATTGTATAAATTATTCCACCGAATGTCATTTGTAATAGTTGCCATGATAAACTTTTACATGCAGATAGTGTTTCTATAGTACATTGCCAGTTGCAGTTCCTTCAACTTCTAATGTGCATGATATACCTGTTAATTTTTTTATTTTTTTTATTGAGGTTTGTAAGAAGGCATACAGAGAATATAGGACATTAAAACATAATATCAGTGCAGTACAAATATCTGAGGACATAACGATTTTAAAATGAACACTATAAATTCCTGTAGTTAGGATCCAGGGACATGGAATACAATGTAAATGCCTAATATTTAATTAACCTCCGTGGGGATAAGGAGGTCACTCTTGGACCTCATCACTGCTGTTTCAAATTATAGGGGGTTATTCACCTTAAAGGAGACCACTTTTGGGTCTCAAATGACAAACCTCTTTTTTTTTTTTTAAACACTCTGAGCAAACATTATGAACAAAACTGTTTATATCTAAAAGGCAAAGTATTATATTATAATAAGCTGTGGGCTTGAGATGAATCTCAGATTGAGCAAACAGGGTGGCCTTTAGCTCCATCATGGAGATACCTATTCTTAGGAGGACAAGGGTAGCCTTACTATAATCCTAATATAAGCATAAGCACGATATATGTAAAAGATGTACCATAAATTATACAGGTGATCCTAACAAGGGGTCTAGATAAGAGTAAGGGAAGCTCCTATATCAGTTTAGCCTGCCGTGATACTGGGAAGTACAAATCTGCAAGTTATACAGCAGGAGAGGTACACTTAAGTAAATTGTATAGTAATTTGAGCAGGGACCAGAAAACCTGGTAGCAAACTTTGAAAATCACTACAGGAGAAAGTTAAGTCCGGGCTGTGTAGTAACATTGTCTTTCCCCAATATAGACAATTAAATAGAGTGGGGTGTAACTTTTTGTGGAGATAATGCCCAACAGTAAACATTAGTCCCGTAAGGTTTCTTGTAGAGGAAAGTTAAGTCTGGTCCCGTTAGGGATTACAGCTGTGTAAAAGAATGGTCTCTCGCTAGTCCACAGCAAGGTCTGGTACTCTTGGCCTAACCCACGCCAGTACGGGTGTACTCACTGTGTCCCAGGGGCAGCCACCCACTCAGCGTCAAGGACCGCTGCTGATTATTCAGAGCCCCTAACTTTATGATGCTGCAGAAGGAAGTGTGGCATACGGAACGTAAACTGGGTGGCTTCTCCTGTTTCGTCTGCGGCTGGCTGGTTGGCTTCCCATGTTCTGCCGATGGTGTAGCTGTAGCGAAGCTGTCCGCAAGCAGGAAGGGCATCAGGCCTCCATGTTGTTGCTGGTATCCCCATCAGGTAAGCCGGCTTTCCCAGCTGTTGGGCTCTCTTAAGAAGACGGACACCGTCGAGGCTGTCAGACACCTTATGTGCCGGGGAAGCCTGTCGACTCTCCACATCAGTGTCAGGCTCAAAGGAAACCAGGTGCGGCCGGCGCACTAGATCAAAGATTCTCTGATCCCGGTTTAAGTCAGGGCAGATTTCGGTGTCCTCCACTATAGGTATGAGATCGGCACTCTCATCATCACTAGCTGCAGGGGTGCGCTGGGGTTGAAAGGCCTCCTTTAGTGTGGCACAGAACTTTTGTTCAAAGTTTGCTAGAGTCTGTTGTAGGGCAGCCAGGAAGTCCTCCATTGTCCCAATAGGCAGTAGCGTGACCAGCGTTAAATATCTGGCTCATTAACCCAGAATCAGAGACTCCGGGGGGGGGGGGGTCAATAATGCGGGCAGCCCCAACAGCACAAAGAAACAAGCACTCGGTATAAGCCTCGTGGCCTGCCTCCATGTAGTTAAGCTGAAGAACATAGGCAGGTCCGGTTCCGTGTGATGGACCCTCAGAGTTCTCTAAAGTTCTGCAGTCTGTACACCTTGCAATCAGTAGAGAATACTGTGTCTTATGTAGTAAAAAACCTTTTGGAATCCAATATAATCCAAGAGCTCTCCACTAACACGTCCTGCCGCGACAGCTACAGGCTCCGCCCCCCAACCTGTTAATTTTAAACAATTTGTTTCTGAATCTATTATGAAGGCTTTGTCTGCATTTCCACCTTCTAATAAACATAAAAGGTCTTTTAAAACTTCTCATTTAGCTGATGAAATTTCAAATGACCAACAACATAATAAGTCATCCTCTTCTGATGAGGATCTATCTGAAACAGAAGATCCTTCCTCAGATATTGACACTGACAAATCTACTTATTTATTTAAAATAGAGTATATGCGTTCTTTATTAAAAGAAGTGTTAATTACTTTGGATATTGAGGTAACCAGTCCTATTGACGCTCAGTCTAATAAACGTTTAAATGCTGTTTTTTTCCCATTCCTGAGGCTATTTCTGATATGATTTCTAGGGAATGGAATAAGCCAGGTACTTCCTTTATTCCTTCTTCAAGGTTTAAGAGATTTTATCCTTTACCAGCAAAATCTATAGAGTTTTGGGAAAAGATCCCCAAATTTGATGGGGCTATTTCTACTCTTGCTAAACATACCACTATTCCTATGGAAGATAGCACTTCCTTTAAGGATCCTTTAGATAGGAAGCTTGAATCTTATCTAAGGAAGGCCTATTTATATTCAGGTCATCTTCTCAGACCTGCTATTTCTTTGGGTGATGTTGCCGCTGCATCAACTTTCTGGTTGGAATATTTAGCGCAACATGAATTGGATTCTGACATATCTAGCATTTTTCGCTTGCTGCAACATGCTAATCATTTTATTTGTGATGCCATTTTTGATATTATCAAAACTGATGTTAGATCCATGTCTTTAGCTGTATTAGCTAGAAGAGCTTTGTGGCTTAAATCTTGGAATGCTGATATGACATCTAAATCTAGATTGCTATCTCTTTCTTTCCAAGGTAATAATTTATTTGGTTCTCAGTTGGATTCTATTATTTCAACTATCACTGGAGGAAAAGGAGTTTTTTTGCCTCAGGGTAAATCTAAGGCTTCTAACCGTTTTCGTTCCTTTCGTCAGAATAAGGAACAAAAACTCAATCCTTCTCCCAAGGAATCTGCTTCCAGTTGGAAGCCTTCCTCAAATTGGAATAAATCCAAGCCATTTAGGAAACCAAAGTCTGCCCCTAAGTCCGCATGAAGGTGCGGCCCTCATTCCAGCTCAGCTGGTAGGGGGCAGATTAAGGTTTTTCAAGGATTTTTGGATAAAATCTGTCCAAAATCATTGGATTCAGAGCATTGTCTCTCAAGGGTATCGAATAGAATTCAAAGTAAGACCTCCTGTGAGAAGATTTTTTCTCTCACGCATCCCTGTAAATCCAGTAAAAGCTCAGGCTTTTCTGAAGTGTGTTTCAGACCTGGAGTCTTCAGGGGTAATCATGCCAGTTCCTCCTCAGGAACAAGGTTTGGGGTTTTATTCAAACCTATTCATTGTACCAAAGAAGGAAAATTTGTTCAGACCAGTTCTGGATCTGAAAATTTTGAATCGTTATGTAAGAGTACCAACTTTCAAGATGGTGACTATAAGGACTATTCTGCCTTTTGTTCAGCAAGGACATTATATGTCCACAATAGACTTGCAGGATGCATACCTTCATATTCCGATTCATCCAGAACACTTTCAGTTTCTGAGATTCTCTTTTCTAGACAAGCATTACCAATTTGTTGCTCTTCCATTTGGCCTAGCAACAGCTCCAAGGATCTTTTCGAAGGTTCTGGGTGCCCTACTATCTGTAATCAGAGAACAGTGTATTGCGGTGTTTCCTTATTTGGACGATATCTTGGTACTAGCTCAGTCTTTAAATACTGCAGAATTTCACACAAATCAACTAGTGTTGTTTCTTCGGAAACATGGTTGGAGGATCAATTTACCAAAAAGTTTCTTGATTCCTCAGACAAGGGTCACCTTTTTAGGCTTCCAGATAGATTCAGTGTCCATGACTCTGTCTCTAACAGACAAGAGACATTTAAAATTGGTTGCAGCCTGCCGGCACCTTCAGTCTCAGTCATTCCCTTCAGTGGCTATGTGCATGGAAGTTTTAGGTCTCATGACTGCAGCATCGGACGCAATCCCCTTTGCTCGTTTTCACATGAGACCTCTACAGCTTTGTATGCTGAATCAGTGGTGCAGAGATTATACAAAGATATCACAATTAGTATCCTTAAATCCCAATGTACAACACTCTCTGACGTGGTGGATAGATCACCATCGTTTAGTTCAAGGGGCTTCTTTTGTTCGCCCAACCTGGACTGTGATCACAACAGATGCGAGTCTTTCAGGTTGGGTTGCTGTTTGGGGGTCTCTGACAGCACAAGGGGTTTGGATATCTCAAGAGGCGAGATTACCAATAAATATTTTAGAACTCAGTTCTGGCCTCTACTAAAGAGAGAACCGTTCATTTGTTTTCAGACAGACAATATCACAACTGTGGCTTATGTCAATCATCAGGGTGGGACTCACAGTCCCCAAGCTATGAAAGAAGTATCTCGGATACTTGCTTGGGCGGAATCCAGCTCCTGTCTAATCTCTGCGGTGCGTATCCCAGGTGTAGACAATTGGGAGGCGGATTATCTCAGCCGCCAGACTTTACATCCAGGGGAGTGGTCTCTCCATCCAGATGTGTTTTCTCAGATTGTTCAGATGTGGGGGGCTTCCAGAGATAGATCTCATGGCCTCTCATCTAAACAAGAAACTTCCCAGATACCTGTCCAGGTCCAGGGATGTTCAGGCGGAAGCAGTGGATGTGCTGACACTTCGTTGGTGTTATCAACCTGCTTACATCTTCCCGCCTCTAGTTCTCCTTCCAAGAGTGATTTCCAAAATCATCATGGAACAGTCTTTTGTGTTGCTGGTGGCACCAGCATGGCCACACAGGTTTTGGTATGCGGATCTAGTTTGGATGTCCAGTTGCCCGCCTTGGCCACTTCCGTTACGGCCGGACCTACTATCTCAAGGTCCGTTTTTCCATCAGGATCTCAAATCATTAAATTTGAAGGTATGGAAATTGAACGCTTAGTTCTAAGTCATAGAGGTTTCTCTGACTCAGTGATTAATACTATGTTACAAGCTCGTAAATCTGTCTCTAGAAAGATTTATTATAGAGTTTGGAAGACTTACATTTCATGGTGTTCTCATAAATTCTTTTAGAATTCCTAGAATTTTGCAGTTTCTTCAGGATGGTTTGGATAAGGGTTTGTCTGCAAGTTCCTTGAAAGGACAAATCTCCGCTCTTTCTGTTTTATTTCACAGAAAGATTGCTATACTTCCTGATATACACTGTTTTGTACAGGCTTTAGTTTGTATTAAGCCTGTCATTAAGTCAATTTCTCCTCCTTGGAGTCTTAATTTGATTTTGAGGGCTTTACAAGCTCCTCCTTTTGAACCTATGCATTCTTTGGACATTAAACTACTTTCTTGGAAAGTGTTGTTCCTTTTGGCTATCTCTTCTGCTAGAAGAGTTTCTGAGCTATCTGCTCTTTCTTGTGAGTCTCCTTTCTTTCATGTAATTAGCAAGAGTCCATGAGCTAGTGACGTATGGGATATACATTCCTACCAGGAGGGGCAAAGTTTCCCAAACCTCAAAATGCCTATAAATACACCCCTCACCACACCCACAAATCAGTTTTACAAACTTTGCCTCCTAGGGAGGTGGTGAAGTAAGTTTGTGCTAGATTCTACGTTGATATGCGCTCCGCAGCAGGTTGGAGCCCGGTTTTCCTCTCAGCATGCAGTGAATGTCAGAGGGATGTGAGGAGAGTATTGCCTATTTGAATTCAATGATCTCCTTCTACGGGGTCTATTTCATAGGTCCTTTTCAGATCGACGATATACTCATATATACCATTACCTCTACTGATTCTCGTTTAAGTACTGGTTTGGCTTTCTACTACATGTAGATGAGTGTCCTGGGGTAAGTAAGTCTTATTTTCTGCACTTTTATATAAAGTTCTAAATATATGTGTTCAAACATTTATTTGCCTTGTCTCAGGATGTTCAACGTTCCTTATTGCAGACAGTCAGTTTCATATTTGGGATAATGCATATGAATAAATCAATTTTTTTCTTACCTTAAAATTTGACTTTTTTCCCTGTGGGCTGTTAGGCTCGCGGGGGCTGAAAATGCTTCATTTTATTGCGTCATTCTTGGCGCGGACTTTTTTGGCGCAAAAAAATTATTTTCATACGTGTCGCCGGAAGTTGCGTCATTTTTTGACGTTTTTTGCGCCAAAAGTGTCGGCATTCCGGATGTGGCGTCATTTTTTGGCGCCAAAAGCATTTAGGCGCCAAATAATGTGGGCGTCTTTTTTGGCGCTAAAAAATATGGGCGTCATTTTTTGTCTCCACATTATTAAAGTCTCATTATTTATTGCTTCTGGTTGCTAGAAGCTTGTTCACTGGCATTTTTTCCCATTCCTGAAACTGTCATTTAATTTGATCAATTTTGCTTTATATGTTGTTTTTTCTATTACATATTGCAAGATGTCCCAGATTGACCCTGAGTCAGAAGATACTTCTGGAAAGTCGCTGCCTGGTGCTGGATCTACCAAAGTTAAGTGTATCTGCTGTAAACTTGTGGTATCTGTTCCTCCAGCTGTTGTTTGTAATGAATGTCATGACAAACTTGTTAATGCAGATAATATTTCCTTTAGTAATGTTACATTACCTGTTGCTGTTCCATCAACATCTAATACTCTGAGTGTTCCTGTTAACATTAGAGATTTTGTTTCTAAATCCATTTAGAAGGCTATGTCTGTTATTCCTCCTTCTAGTAAACGTAAAAGGTCTTTTAAAACTTCTCATTTTTCAGATGAATTTTTAAATGAACATCATCATTCTGATTCTGATAATGATTCCTCTGGTTCAGAGGATTCTGTTTCAGAGATTGATGCTGATAAATCTTCATATTTATTCAAAATGGAATTTATTCGTTCTTTACTTAAAGAAGTCTTAATTGCATTACAAATAGAGGATTCTGGTCCTCTTGATACTAAATCTAAACGTTTAAATAAGGTTTTTAAATCTCCTGTAGTTATTCCAGAAGTTTTTCCTGTCCCTGATGCTATTTCTGAAGTAATTTCCAGGGAATGGAATAATTTGTGTAATTCATTTACTCCTAAACGTTTTAAACAATTATATCCTGTGCCATCTGACAGATTAGAGTTTTGGGACAAAATCCCTAAGGTTGATGGGGCTGTCTCTACTCTTGCTAAACGTACTACTATTCCTACGGCAGATAGTACTTCCTTTAAGGATCCTTTAGATAGGAAGATTGAATCCTTTCTAAGAAAAGCTTACTTATGTTCAGGTAATCTTCTTAGACCTGCTATATCTTTACCAGATGTTGCTGCAGCTTCAACTGTTTGGTTAGAAGCTTTAGCGCAACAAGTAACCGATCATAATTCTCATAGCATTGTTAATCTTCTTCAACATGCTAATAACTTTATTTGTGATGCCATTTTTGATATCATTAGAGTTGATGTCAGGTATATGTCTCTAGCTATTTTAGCTAGAAGAGCTTTATGGCTTAAAACTTGGAATGCTGATATGTCTTCTAAGTCAACTTTGCTTTCCTTTTCTTTCCAGGGTAATAAATTATTTGGTTCTCAGTTGGATTCTATTATCTCAACTGTTACTGGAGGGAAAGGAACTTTTTTACCACAGGATAAAAAGTCTAAAGGTAAATTTAGGTCTAATAATCGTTTTCGTTCCTTTCGTCACAACAAGGAACAAAAGCCTGATCCTTTACCCACAGGAGCGGTATCAGTTTGGAAACCATCTCCAGTCTGGAATAAATCCAAGCCTTTTAGAAAACCAAAGCCAGCTCCCAAGTCCACATGAAGGTGCGGCCCTCATTCCAGCCCAGCTGGTAGGGGGCAGATTACGTTTTTTCAAAGAAATTTGGATCAATTCAATTCACAATCTTTGGATTCAGAACATTGTTTCCGAAGGGTACAGAATTGGCTTCAAGATAAGGCCTCCTGCAAAGAGATTTTTTCTTTCCCTTGTCCCAGTAAATCCAGCGAAGGCTCAAGCATTTCTGAAATGTGTTTCAGATCTAGAGTTGGCTGGAGTAATTATGCCAGTTCCAGTTCTGGAACAGGGGCTGGGGTTTTATTCAAATCTCTTCATTGTACCAAAGAAGGAGAATTCCTTCAGACCAGTTCTGGATCTAAAAATATTCAATCGTTATGTAAGGATACCAACATTCAAAATGGTAACTATAAGGACTATCCTGCCTTTTGTTCAGCAAGGGCATTATATGTCCACATTAGATTTACAGGATGCATATCTGCATATTCCGATTCATCCAGATCACTATCAGTTTCTGAGATTCTCTTTCCTAGACAAGCATTACCAGTTTGTGGCTCTGCCGTTTGGCCTAGCAACAGCTCCAAGAATTTTTAGAAAGGTTCTCGGTGCCCTTCTGTCTGTAATCAGAGAACAGGGTATTGTGGTATTTCCTTATTTGGACGATATCTTGGTACTTGCTCAGTCTTCACATTTAGCAGAATCTCATACGAATCGACTTGTGTTGTTTCTTCAAGATCATGGTTGGAGGATCAATTTACCGAAAAGTTCATTGATTCCTCAGACAAGGGTAATCTTTTTAGGTTTCCAGATAGATTCAGTGTCCATGACTCTGTCTCTGACAGACAAGAGACGTCTAAAATTGATCTCAGCTTGTCGAAACCTTCAGTCTCAATCATTCCCTTCGGTAGCCTTATGCATGGAAATTCTAGGTCTTATGACTGCTGCATCGGACGCGATCCCCTTTGCTCGTTTTCACATGCGACCTCTTCAGCTCTGTATGCTGAACCAGTGGTGCAGGGATTACACAAAGATATCTCAATTAATATCTTTAAAACCGATTGTTCGACACTCTCTGACGTGGTGGACAGATCACCATCGTTAAATTCAGGGGGCTTCTTTTGTTCTTCCGACCTGGACTGTAATTTCAACAGATGCAAGTCTGACAGGTTGGGGAGCTGTTTGGGGGTCTCTGACAGCACAAGGGGTTAGGGAATCTCAGGAGGTGAGATTACCAATCAATATTTTGGAACTCCATGCAATTTTCAGAGCTCTTCAGTCATGGCCTCTTCTAAAGAGAGAATCGTTCATTTGTTTTCAGACAGACAATGTCACAACTGTGGCATATATCAATCATCAAGGAGGGACTCACAGTCCTCTGGCTATGAAAGAAGTATCTCGAATACTGGTATGGGCGGAATCCAG
The DNA here is from genome assembly GCF_027579735.1 of Bombina bombina. Classification (NCBI taxonomy): domain Eukaryota; kingdom Metazoa; phylum Chordata; class Amphibia; order Anura; family Bombinatoridae; genus Bombina; species Bombina bombina. The sequence continues at coordinate 234,707,455 of NC_069503.1, read as the reverse complement.
CTCCTGTCTAATTTCTGCGGTTCATATCCCAGGTATAGACAATTGGGAAGCGGATTATCTCAGTCACCAAACGTTACATTCGGGCGAATGGTCTCTTCACCCAGAGGTATTTCTTCAGATTGTCCAAATGTGGGGACTTCCAGAAATAGATCTGATGGCTTCTCATCTAAACAAGAAACTTCCCAGGTATCTGTCCAGATCCAGGGATCCTCAGGCGGAAGCAGTGGATGCATTGTCACTTCCTTGGAAGTATCATCCTGCCTATATCTTTCCGCCTCTAGTTCTTCTTCCAAGAGTAATCTCCAAGATTCTGAAGGAATGCTCGTTTGTTCTGCTGGTGGCTCCAGCATGGCCTCACAGGTTTTGGTATGCGGATCTTGTCCGGATGGCCTCTTGCCAACCATGGACTCTTCCGTTAAGACCAGACCTTTTGTCGCAAGGTCCTTTTTACCATCAGGATCGAGATTGAACGCTTGATTCTTAGTCAAAGAGGTTTCTCTGACTCTGTGATTAATACTATGTTACAGGCTCGTAAATCTGTATCTAGGAAGATATATTATCGAGTCTGGAAGACTTATATTTCTTGGTGTCTTTCTCATCATTTTTCCTGGCATTCTTTTAGAATTCCGAGAACTTTACAGTTTATTCAGGATGGTTTGGATAAAGGTTTGTCTGCAAGTTCCTTGAAAGGACAAATCTCTGCTCTTTCTGTTCTTTTTCACAGAAAGATTGCTAATCTTCCTGATATTCATTGTTTTGTACAAGCTTTGGTTCGTATAAAACCTATTATTAAGTCAATTTCTCCTCCTTGGAGTTTGAATTTGGTTCTGGGGGCTCTTCAAGCTCCTCCGTTTGAACCTATGCATTCATTGGACATTAAATTACTTTCTTGGAAAGTTTTGTTTCTTTTGGCCATCTCTTCTGCTAGAAGAGTTTCTGAATTATCTGCTCTTTCTTGTGAGTCTCCTTTTCTGATTTTTCATCAGGATAAGGCGGTGTTGCGAACTTCTTTTAAATTTTTACCTAAGGTTGTGAATTCTAACAACATTAGCAGAGAAATTGTGGTTCCTTCATTATGTCCTAATCCTAAGAATTCTAAGGAGAGATCTTTGCATTCTTTGGATGTAGTTAGAGCTTTGAAATATTATGTTGAAGCTACTAAGAATTTCCGAAAGACTTCTAGTCTATTTGTTATCTTTTCCGGTTCTAGGAAAGGTCAGAAGGCCTCTGCCATTTCTTTGGCATCTTGGTTGAAATCTTTAATTCATCATGCTTATGTTGAGTTGGGTAAAACTCCGCCTCAAAGGATTACAGCTCATTCTACTAGGTCAGTTTCTACTTCCTGGGCGTTTAGGAATGAAGCTTCGGTTGATCAGATTTGCAAAGCAGCAACTTGGTCTTCTTTGCATACTTTTACTAAATTCTACCATTTTGATGTGTTTTCTTCCTCAGAAGCAGTCTTTGGTAGAAAAGTACTTCAGGCAGCTGTTTCAGTTTGATTCTTCTGCTTATAATTTCAGTTTTTTTCATTATAAGATTTAAACTTTATTTTGGGTGTGGATTATTTTCAGCGGAATTGGCTGTCTTTATTTTATCCCTCCCTCTCTAGTAACTCTTGCGTGGAAGATCCACATCTTGGGTAGTCATTATACCATACGTCACTAGCTCATGGACTCTTGCTAATTACATGAAAGAAAACATAATTTATGTAAGAACTTACCTGATAAATTCATTTCTTTCATATTAGCAAGAGTCCATGAGGCCCACCCCTTTTGTGGTGGTTATGATTTTTTGTATAAAGCACAATTATTCCAATTCCTTATTTTTTATGCTTTCGCACTTTTGTCTTATCACCCCACTTCTTGGCTATGCGTTAAACTGATTTGTGGGTGTGGTGAGGGGTGTATTTATAGGCATTTTGAGGTTTGGGAAACTTTGCCCCTCCTGGTAGGAATGTATATCCCATACGTCACTAGCTCATGGACTCTTGCTAATATGAAAGAAATGAATTTATCAGGTAAGTTCTTACATAAATTATGTTTTTCTGTTTTTTCATCAGGATAAGGCAGTTTTGCGGACTTCTTTTCAATTTTTACCTAAGGTTGTGAATTCTAACAACATTAGTAGAGAAATTGTTGTCCCTTCTTTATGTCCTAATCCTAAGAATTCTTTGGAGAGATCCTTACATTCTTTGGATGTGGTAAGAGCTTTGAAATATTATGTGGAAGCTACTAAAAATTTCAGGAAGACTTCTAGTCTATTTGTTTTATTTTCTGGTCCTAGGAAAGGTCAGAAAGCTTCTGCTATTTCTTTGGCTTCTTGGTTGAAACTTTTGATTCATCAAGCTTATTTGGAGTCGGGTCAAACCCCGCCTCAGAGAATTACAGCTCATTCTACTAGATCAGTCTCTACTTCATGGGCTTTTAAGAATGAAGCTTCAGTTGATCAGATTTGCAAATCAGCCACTTGGTCCTCTTTGCATACATTTACTAAATTCTACCATTTTTATGTATTTGCTTCTTCGGAAGCAGTTTTTGGTAGAAAAGTTCTTCAGGCAGCTGTTTCAGTTTGATTCTTCTGCTTTTTGATTTAAGTTTTTTTCTTTCAAAAGTGAAAATAAACTTATTTTTGGGTTGTGGATTATTTTCTCAGCGGATTATGGCTGTTTTTATTTTATTCCCTCCCTCTCTAGTGACTCTTGAGTGGAAGACTCCACATCTTGGGTATTGATATCCCATATGTCACTAGCTTATGGACTCTTGCCAATTACATGAAAGAAAACATAATTTATGTAAGAACTTACCTGATAAAATCATTTCTTTCATATTGGCAAGAGTCCATGAGGCCCACCCTTTTTATGGTGGTTATGATTTTTTGTATAAAGCACAATTCTTTCCAAATTTCCTTTGTTTATGCTTTCTACTCCTTTCTTTATCACCTCACTGCTTGGCTATTCGTTAAACTGAATTGTGGGTGTGGTGAGGGGTGTATTTATAGGCATTTTGAGGTTTGGGAAACTTTGCCCCTCCTGGTAGGATTGTATATCCCATATGTCACTAGCTCATGGACTCTTGCCAATATGAAAGAAATGAATTTATCAGGTAAGTTCTTACATAAATTATGTTTTTCATTCCTTTCGTAATTTCAAGGGCATCCCCCCTTCCTCTTCCACTAAACAGGAAGGAAATTATGCACAAGCCCACCTGGAGACCCAACCTGGCTTGGAACAAGGGTAAACAACCCAAGAAGCCCGCTGCTGCTCCCAAGTCAGCATGAAGGGGCGGCCCCCGATCCGGAACCGGATCTAGTAGGGGGGCAGACTTTCTCTGTCCAGGCTTGGATAAGAGACGTTCAGGATCCATGGACACTAGAAATTGTGTTTCAAGGGTATCAGTTGGAGTTCAAAAATTCCTTCCCAAGGGGAAGGTTTCTTCTTTCACGATTGTCTGTAGACCAGATAAAAAGAGAGGCGTTCTTATGTTGTGTAAAAGACCTCTCCACTGTGGGAGTAATTTGTCCCGTCCCAATACAGGGGCAGGGGTTTTACTCAAATCTTTTTGTGGTTCCCAAAAAAGATGGAACGTTCCGACCCATTTTAGATCTCAAGAGTCTAAACAAGTTTCTCAGAGTTCCATCCTTCAAGATGGAGACTATTCGGACAATTCTTCCATTGATCCAGGAGGTTCAATATATGACTACCGTGGACTTAAAGGATGCATATCTTCATATTCCTATCCACAGAGATCATCATCAGTTCCTGAGGTTTGCCTTTCTGGACAAATATTTTCAGTTTGTGGCTCTTCCTTCGGGCTGGCCATGGCACCCAGGATCTTCACAAAGGTTTAAGGGTCTCTGCTGGCAGTTCTCAGGCCGCGGGGCATTGCAGTGGCACCTTATCAGCTGACAAAGTCTCATACCGACATTGTTCTATCCTTTCTAAGGACTCACGGGTGGAAGCTGAATCTAGAAAAGAGTTCACTAATTCCACAGACAAGGGTTCCTTTCCTGGGAACTCTAATAGACTCTGTGCCCATGAAAATCTTTTTGACGGAAGTCAGAAAGTTAAAGATTCTGAATACATGCCGATCCCTTCAGTCCAATCCTCGGCCATCAGTGGCTCAGTGCATGGAGGTAATTGGATTGATGGTGGCGGCACTGGACATAATTCCGTTTGCTCGTTTTCATCTCAGACCTCTACAACTGAGCATGCTCAGACATTGGAATTGAGATTATGCAAATTTTTCTCCTCAGATAGATCTGGATCAGGAGACAAGGGACTCTCTTCTTTGGTGGTTGTCGTCGGATCATCTGTCCCAAGGGACGTGCTTCTGCAGACCCTCATGGGTGATAGTGACAACGGACGTCAGTCTACTAGGATGGGGTGCAGTCTGGAATTCCCTGAAGGCTTAGGGTGTGTGGACTCGGTCGGAGTCTCTACTTCCAATCAATATTCTGGAGTTGAGAGCAATATTCAATGCGCTTCAGGCTTGGCCTCAGTTGGTTTCGGCCAAATTCATCCGATTTCAGTCGGACAACATCACAACTGTGGCTTACATCAATCATCAGGGAGGAACAAGGAGTTCCTTGGTGATGACAGAAGTATCCAAGATAATTCAGTGGGTGGAAACTCACTCTTGTTTACTGTTAGCAATCTACATCCCAGGAGTGGACAACTGGGAGGCGGATTTCTTGAGCAGACAGAGGTTTCATCTGGGAGAAAGGGAACTTCATCCGGAGGTCTTTGCCAGCCTGATTCTCAGGTGGGGCAGGCCGGAGCTGGATCTTATGGCGTCTCGTCAGAATGCCAATCTCCCGAGATACGAGTCCAGGGATCCTCAGGCCGAACTGATAGATGCCTTGTCAGTGCCTTGGACGTTCAACCTAGCGTATGTGTTTCCTCCGTTTGCTCTCCTCCCTCGGGTGATTGCTCGAGTCAAACAGGAGAGGGCCTCAGTGATTCTCATCGCTCCTTCGTGACCTCGCAGGACTTGGTATGCCGATCTGGTGGACATGTCATCTCTGCCACCGTGGAAGCTTCCATTGAGGCAGGACCTTCTCATTCAGGGACCCTTCCATCATCCGAATCTAATTTCTCTGCAGCTGACTGCTTGGAGATTGAACGCTTGATTTTTATCTAAGCGTGGGTTCTCTGATTCGGTCATTGATAACTTGATTCAGGCTCGTAAGCCTGTTACTAGAAGAATTTACCATAAGATATGGCGTAAATATCTTTATTGGTGCGAATCCAAGGGCTACTCTTGGAGTAAGGTTAGGATTCCTAGGATTCTATCTTTTCTCCAGGAAGGACTGGAGAAAGGGTTGTCAACAAGTTCCTTAAAGGGGCAGATTTCTGCTTTGTCTATCTTGCTTCACAAGTGTCTGGCAGATGTTCAATCCTTTTGCCAGGCTCTGACTAGAATCAGGCCTGTGTTTAGACCAATTGCTCCTCCTTGGAGTTTGAATTTAGTTCTTAATGTTCTTCAAGGGGTTCCGTTTGAACCTATGCATTCCATAGATATTAAGTTGTTATCTTGGAAAGTTTTATTTTTGGTTGCTATTTCTTCTGCTCGCAGAGTTTCTGAGCTTTCAGCATTACATTGTGATTCTCATTATCTTATTTTCCATTCTGATAAGGTAGTGTTATGTACCAAATCTGGTTTTCTTCCTAAGGTTGTTTCTAACAAAAATATTAATCAGGAAATTGTTGTTCCTTCCTTGTGTCCTAACCCGTCTTCTAAGAAGGAGCGTTTGTTACATAATTTGGACGTAGTCCGTGCCTTGAAGTTCTACTTGCAGGCGACTAAGGATTTTCGTCAAACATCTTCATTATTTGTTGTTTTTTTCTGGGAAACGTAGGGGTCAGAAAGCTATGGCTACCTCTTTCTTTTTGGCTGAAGAGTATCATCCGTGTTGCATATGAGACTGCTAGACAGCAGCCTCCAGAACGAGTTACGGCTCATTCTACTAGGGCTGTGGCTTCCTCATGGGCATTTAAAAATGATGCTTCTGTTGAGCAGATTTGCAAGGCTGCAACTTGGTCGTCTCTTCACACTTTTTCCAAATTTTCCAAATTTGATACTTTTGCCTCGTCTGAGGCTGTTTTTGGGAGAAAGGTTCTTCAAGCTGTGGTGCCTTCTGTTTAGGTTCCTGTCTTGTCCCTCCCTTTCATCCATGTCCTATAGCTTTGGTATTGTATCCCATAAGTAAGGATGAAATGCGTGGACTTGTCATATCTTGTAAAAGAAAAGGAAATTTATGCTTACCTGATAAATTTATTTCTTTTACGATATGACAAGTCCACTGCCCACCCTTTCATTTTCTAAGACAGGTTTTTATTTTTTTGTTAAACTTCAGTCACCTCTGCTCCTTAGCTTTTCCTTTCTCTTCCTAACTTCGATCGAATGACTGGGTTGGGGGGGAAGGGAGGAGCTATTTATGCAGCTCTGCTGTTGAGCTCTTTGCCTCCTCCTGCTGACCAGAAGGCGATATCCCATAAGTAAGGATGAAATCCGTGGACTCGTCATATCGTAAAAGAAATAAATTTATCAGGTAAGCATACATTTCCTTTTTTCTCCATCTCCTATATATATATATAAAAAAAAAAATTCCCATAGCCAACTCAGTTAAGGGGGCTTGACAAACAGTCCCCAAGGTGGAAGGAGCAGGTTCCACCTTAGCTATGAGAACTACTATACCCTTAGAGGATAGTTGTGTTTCTAAAGATCCTATTGACAAAAAATTAGACTCCCCGGGATCTAATCCAAGATAGGATAAAAGCTCTTAAAATGGCTAATTAGTTTATTACTGTTGCTTCCCTTCAAGTTATCAAGTTGGGAGCAAATATTTCCGCTTTCTCTATCCTGTCTTAGCTTAGCTGTTTAGCAAGCTGAAGGTTTGCAGTTTGAAACCAGTGTAACGGGGTTTGGCCTAGGCCCACAATTACCCCTGTGGGTCTTTACCCCAGCTACCTCCATGTGCTCTGCAGGCTGATCCTGAGTCTCCGCTACCTGGGAGTTGGGGTACATGACTGTGGCAGTGCCTCCACCTGACTGGGCATCCAGGGCAAGAATGGGTTTCCCAGACAGGAACATAATAAATAACTACAACACACACAGTAATAACAGTAAAACAGTATGAACATGTATTAAAGGATTATGGTAAATAAAAATAAGGCAAGAAATACAGTGGCTAACTAACACACCGACTCTCTCTAACCAGGCCCAGCACCCTCCCAAACCACCTGCGAACCCACCCTCAGGCTTCACCCTAATGGCTGATGGGTACCAGTTGGTGCACATAAATGTTGGGGCCCTTTAAGGTAATCCACATGCATTTAAACAGTTGCAGCTCATAGGAAACTGCAATCCACAGGAAGAGCTGTTTATAAGTTTATGTGATGGACAGAATGCCCTGTCAGTACGACAAGGAGAGAGGATACTTCTTACCACTGACAGGATTCTGCACAGGCTGAAAGAAAACTCCAAGGTCTGCCAGTCATTTACTTTGTCTGCATTCTTCTCCACAGCTCTCTAACAGGGACAGACTGCAGCTGGCAGCATACACTAAATCAGCAGAGGAATGCTGTTACTTTACAAGATGAAGTCTGCAGCTCTCACACACACCTTCACTGCTCTGACATGTCTGCTTCCTCCTGTGTCTTACACTCTTCTTTCAGTTTCACTTGATCACATGACCAACCAGTCTAATAGTTGCCTAGGCAACTTCTCCTGCAGAATGTATACAGGTGTAAATGTTCAACAGGAAGGGCTACACCAGCTACAGCTATTTGCACCTTGAATGTGTGCTAGCAAGCTGTTTTAACAAAGGCTAAAACCTTGGTCTGCGGACGTATTCTCTAAGTTTAAGCTTTTAGCGATTCCTTACACGGGGAAGACTTTGTTTGAACCTGGCTTGATGGAAATAATCTGTTATTACGGGAGGTAAGGGTCATCTTCTCCCTCAGGATTAGTGAAACAATCCAAAAAGCCTGCTATTGCATGACAGCATGAAGGGCATGCCTCTGATCAGAGACTGGATCTGGTAGGGGCAGACTTCCCTCTTCACTCAGGCTTGGGTTCGGAGGATCCCTGGGCAATAGAAATCGTGTCCCAGGGATACAAACTAGAGTTCAAAAGTTTTCCTCCCAGAGGCAGATTTCTGCTTCAAGATTGTCGGTGTGCCAGACAAGAGGATAGGCGTTTTTACTCTGTATAGGAGTTCTCTCCGACCTGGGAGTAATAGTTCCTGTTCCGATTCAGGAACAGGTTTTGGGTTTTTCTTCCACTCTGTTCGTGGTCCCTAATAAAGAGGGAACCCTTCAGGTCTCTTTTAGATCTCTAGAGTCTAAGCAGATTCCTCAGAATACTGTCTTCAAGATGGAAACTATTTGTTCCATTCTTCCTTTGATCCAAGAGGGTCAGTTTTCGAAAAAAGGTGTATTTAGAAGACTCGTATTTGTATGTTTCCGTTCTTGGAGATCTTCACAAGTTCCTGAGGTTTGTCTTGCTAGACTAACGATTCCAAGTTGTGACTCTTCCCTGCGGTCTTACCTTAGCTCCCAGAATTTTCACAAAGGGTCTGGGATTGTTGGCGGTGCTTCGGTTACGGGGCATTGTGGGGGTGACTTATCTGGACAACATCAGCAGTCCAGACACCATCTTTTCAATAAGCAAGATCCACATGGACATTGTTTTATCTTCCCTACGATCGGGTGAAGGATGAATTTGGAAGAGAGTTCCTTATTTCCATTTACAAGGGTACCTTTCTTGGGTACCATAATAGATTTCTCTTCAATGAGGATTATTCTGACAGATGTCAGGCATATCCGTTCTGGAGCAGAGAGCAATCTACAATGCTCCTCTGGCCTGGCCCCAGTTAGCTTCGGTCCAGTTTATCAGGACATAATGTCAGTGGTTTACTTCATGAATCAGGGAGGAATGAGAGTTCCTTGGCGATGAGAGGTTTCCAAAATGATTCAGTGGGCGGAGACCCATTCTTGTTGTCTGTCGGCTATCCACATCCCAGGGGTGGACAACTGGGAGGTGGATTTTCTGAGTAGACAGATTTTTTTTTAGGGGCAGTGGGAACTCCATACGGAGGTGTTCTCTAGTTTCATCCTCAAATGGGGTCAGCCGGGATTGGATCTCATGGCTTCCAGGCAGACTGCCAAACTTCCTTGGGTGGTGCTGATAGCTGCTCTGGCGGCTCCTTGGTCCTTCAATCTAGCATATCTGTTTCCTCCGTTTGCTTTTCTTTCTCTAGTGATTGCCTGGATTAAACAGGAAAGGGCTTCAGTGATTCTCATAGCACCGGCCTGGCCTCGCAGGATCTGCTATGCAGACCTGGTGGAGATGTTGTCTCTACCTTCTTGGAGGCTTCCACTTCGAAAGGTCCTTCTGATTAGGGATCCTTCCATCATCCAAATCTAGATTCTATGAAACTGTCTGCTTGGAGATTGAACTGTTGATTCTAGCCAAGCCAGGTTTTTCTGACTCAGTCATAGGCTCTTCAATTCCGGCTTGTAAGCCTGTCATTAGAAAGATTTATCACCAGATTTGGTGTAAATACCTTTATTGGTGTGACTCCAAGGGCTACTCCTGGAGTAGAGTTGGGATTCCTAGTATTTCGTCTTTTCTCCAGGAAGGATTGGAGAAAGTTTTATCTACAAGTTCTTTAAAGGGTCAAATTTCAGCATTATCTATCCTGTTACGCAGGCGCCTAACTGATGTCCCTGATGTTCATTCTATTTGTCAGGCTTTAACAAGAATTAGACCTGTGTTTAGTGAGGTTCACTCAGTCTTTCATCCTTTTGAGGTCGATGAAATGAGCAGCGCCTTGAGTCTCTTATGGGTGATTAGCCGCACTTTACAAGTACCCAATACATGGGTATTAGAACTTTTTAATCCAGTTACTCCTCCATGGAGTCTTACTTTAGTTCTCAAGGTTCTTCAAGGGCTTCAGTTTGAACCTATGTATCCTTAGATATCAGGTTGTTATCTTGGAAGTTTTTATTTTGGGTAACAATTTCTTTTGCTAGTAGAGTATCTGAGTTATCAGCATTACAATGTGACCCCCTTACCTTATTTTTCAAGCGGATAAGGTTTTCTTATGTACAAAATTTTGATTTCTTTCCAAGGTTGTTTCTGATAAGAACATTAATCAGGAAATTGTTGTACCTTCCTGGTGTCTTACACCTTCTTCTAAGGAGAGGCTTTTGCACAATTTGGATGTAGTTCGTGCTTTAAAGTTTTATTTACAGGCGACTAAAGACTTTCGCCTGTCTTCCTCTTTATTTGTGGTATTTTCATGCAAACGTAGGGGACAGAAAGCTGCGGCTGTTTCTCTTCTTTTCTTTCATGTAATTGGCAAGAGTCCATGAGCTAGTGACATATGGGATATACAATCTTACCAGGAGGGGCAAAGTTTCCCAAACCTCAAAATGCCTATAAATACACCCCTCACCACACCCACAATTCAGTTTTACAAACTTTGCCTCCTATGGAGATGGTGAAGTAAGTTTGTGCTAAGATTTCTACGTTGATATGCGCTTCTCAGCATTGTTGAAGCCCGATTCCTCTCAGAGTACAGCGAATGTCAGAGGGACGTGAAGGGAGTATCACTTATTTGAATACAATGATTTCCCTAACGGGGGTCTATTTCATAGGTTCTCTGTTATCGGTCGTAGAGATTCATCTCCTACCTCCCTTTTCAGATCGACGATATACTCTCAATTTACCATTACCTCTACTGATAACCATTTTAGTACTGGTTTGGCTATCTGCTATATGTGGATGGGTGTCTTTTGGTAAGTATGTTTTTTATTAATAAAGACACCTCAGCTATGGTTTGGCACTTTATGCATTTATATAAAGTTCTAAATACATGTATTGTACTTATATTTGCTATGAGTCAGGTTCATGTATTTCCTTCAGCAGACTGTCAGTTTCATATTTGGGGAATTTAACCCCTTAATGACCACAGCACTTTTCCATTTTCTGTCCGTTTGGGACCAAGGCTATTTTTACATTTTTGCGGTGTTTGTATTTAGCTGTAATTTTCCTCTTACTCATTTACTGTACCCACACATATTATATACCGTTTTTCTCGCCATGAAATGGACTTTCTAAAAATACCATTATTTTCATCATATCTTATAATTTACTATAAAAAAATATATAAAATATGAGGAAAAAATGGTAAAAACACACTTTTTCTAACTTTGACCCCCAAAATCTGTTACACATCTACAACCACCAAAAAACACCCATGCTAAATAGTTTCTAAAATTTGTCCTGAGTTTAGAAACACCCAATGTTTACATGTTCTTTGCTTCTTTTGCAAGTTATAGGGCCATAAATACAAATAGCACTTTGCTATTTCCAAACCACTTTTTTTCAAAATTAGCGCTAATTATATTGGAACACTGATATCTGTCAGGAATCCCTGAATATCCATTGACATGTATATATTTTTTTTAGAAGACATCCCAAAGTATTGATCTAGGCCCATTTTGGTATATTTCATGCCACCATTTCACCACCAAATGTGATCAAATAAAAAAAATTGTTCACTTTTTCACAAACTTTAGGTTTCTCACTGAAATTAGTTACAAGCAGCTTGTGCAATTATGGCATAATTAGTTGTACATTTTTCTCTGGGATCCCCTTTGTTCAGAAATAGCTGACATATGTGGCTTTGGCATTGCTGTTTGGTAATTAGAAGGCCGCTAAATGCCACTGCGCACCACACGTGTATTATGCCCAGCAGTGAAGGGGTTAATTATGGAGCATGTTAGGGAGCTTTTTGGGGTAATTTTAGCTTTAGTGTAGTGTAGTAGACAACCCAAAGTATTGATCTAGGCCCATTTTGGTATATTTCATGCCACCATTTCACCGCCAAATGCGATCAAATAAAAAAAAAAACTTTAAATTTTTCCAAATTTTAGGTTTCTCACTGAAATCATTTACAAACATTTTGTGCAATTATGGCACAAATGGTTATAAATGCTTCTCTGGGATCCCCTTTGTTCAGAAATAGCAGACATATATGGCTTTGGCATTGCTTTTTGGTAATTAGAAGGCCGCTAAATGCCACTGCGCACCACACGTGTATTATGCCCAGCAGTGAAGGGGTTAATTAGGGAGCTTGTAGGGTTAATTTTAGCTTTAGTGTAGTGTAGTAGACAACCCCAAGTATTGATCTAGGCCCTTTTTAGTATATTTCATGCCACCATTTCACCGCCAAATGCGATCAAATTAAAAAAAATAGTCAACTTTTTCACAAACTTTAGGTTTCTCACTGAAATTATTTACAAACAGCTTGTGCAATTATGGCACAGATGGTGGTAAATGCTTCTCTGGGATCCCCTTTGTTCAGAAATAGCAGACATATATGGCTTTGGTGTTGCTTTTTGGTAATTAGAAGGCCGCTAAATGCCACTGCGCATAACACGTGAATTATGCCCAGCAGTGAAGGGGTTAATTAGGTAGCTTGTAGGGAGCTTGCGGGGTTAATTTTAGCTTTAGTGTAGAGATCAGCTTCCCACCTGACACATCAGACCCTCTGATCCCTCCCAAAGAGCTCTCTTCCCTCTCCCACCCCACAATTGTCCCCGCCATCTTAAGTACTGGCAGAAAGTCTGCCAGTACTAAAAAAAAGGTATCTTTTTTTTTTTAGCATATTTACATATGCTGTTGTTTAGGATCCCCCCCTTAGCCCCCAACCTCCCTGATCCCCCCAAAACAGCTCTCTAACCCTCCCCCTCTGGCTTATTGGGGGCCATCTTGGGTACTGGCAGCTGTCTGCCAGTACCCAGTTTGCAAATAAAACATTTATTTTTATTTTTTCTGTAGTGTAGCTTCCCCCCCTCAAGACTAATCTCCCACCCCCTCCCAGATCCCTTAGATTTATTTTTTATATATATATTTACCCCCCCCTTTCTCCCGCTTTCAAAAACAATTTTTCTGTAGTGTAGCGGTTTCACCCGCTCCCTCCCCGTGCACCCGCCAGCCTCCTCCCGCACGTGCCCGTGCGCACCCCCGGCGATCCCGCCCCCTCTCTCACTTAGACCTCATCGATGGCCGCCCACCCGCCTCCCACTTCAGCTCCCACCCACCAACGAATGCGGCCATCGATGTCCGGTGCAGAGAGGGCCACAGATTGGCTCTCTCTGCACCGGAGGGGTAAAATTTGTTATTGCAGGATGCCTCGATATCGAGGCATCCTGCAATAACCGGAAAGCAGATGGAAGTGATCAGGATCGCTTCCAGCTGCTTTCCAGACCGAGGACGTGCAGGGTACGTCCTTGGTCGTTAACTGACATCCTTTAGAGGACGTACCCTGCACGTCCTCGGTCGTTAAGGGGTTAAACATTTTAAGAAATGTTGCGGGTATTAGGCCCGTGGGTGCGCCAAATGCTAAACTTTATTGCGTCATTCTTGGCGCGAAAATTTTTTGGGCACGGAAAAAGACGTTTATGACGCAACTTCGTCATTTCCGGCATCATACGTGGTGCCGAGACCTTTCACACGGCGGCGTCATTAGTGACGCGAGTGTGTCATTTCCAGTTATTTTTTGCGCCAAAAAAGTTTACGTTACGTTGTGAAAAGTTTACGTTACGGGAGAATGAACTAAGTTTCAGGTTATGAGGGTTGTGGTTGAGTGAGAGTATTTGAGGGGGGGAGAGAATTGAATTGTGTTGAGAGCTGATTTCATGTCTGATGGAATCAATTTTGTTAATGAAGTGACTGGCAAAGTCTTGAGCTGACAGAGAAGTTGTATTAGGAAGTGGGGGAGGGCGGAGGAGAGTATTGAAAGTGGAGAACAGACGTTTTGGGTTTGAAGAAAGATTAGAGATAATAGTAGAGAAGTAGTGTTGCTTGTGGAGATTAAGGGCAGAGTAGTAGGAGTTCAAGATGAATTTGTAATGAAGAAAATCAGCTGAACTCCGTGATTTTCTCCAATGTCGTTCAGCAGTACGGGAACATCTGCGTAGGTACCGTGTCAGAGGAGTATGCCAGGGCTGGGGATGAGTGTGTGATTTCCTAGCAGTGGTAAGAGGGGCGAGATTGTCAAGGACGGATATAAGGGTGGAATTATAGTGGCAGATAGATTGTTCAGGGCAGGAAAAGGAAGAGAAGGATGAGAGGAGCTGTTGAAGGGAATTAGCAAGTTGTTGCTGATCTAAAGACCTAATGCTTCTGTGAAGTTTGGTGTGAGGAGTAGAAGGTGGGAGAGTTGTAGGAAGGGATGATATGTTGCAGGTAAGGAGATGGTGGTCAGAAAGAGGAAAAGGGGAGTTTGAGAAGTTTGAGAGAGTGCATCGATAGCTAAAGATCAGGTCAAGGGAGTGACCGTCTTTGTGAGTGGGAGAATCAGTCCATTGTGACAGACCGAAAGAGGAAGTGAGTTGCAGAAGTTGTTTAGCAGATGAGGCAGTGGGATTGTTAAGGGGGATGTTGAAGTCGCCAAGAATGAGGGCAGGGGTGTCTGAGGAAAAGAAATAAGGAAGCCAGGCAGCAAAGTGATCTAAAAATTGAGTTGGGGAGCCAGGGGGGCGGTATATGACTGCAACACGTATAGAGAGGGGAGAGAATAACCGAATCATGTGTGCTTCAAATGAAGAAAATGTGAGTGAAGAGAAGGGCTGAATTTGTTGGAAGGTGCACCGAGAGGAAAGTAAAATACCGACACCACCTCCTTGTCTATTGCCAGACCTAGGAGTGTGGCTGAAATGGAGACCCCCATGTGACAGTGCAGCAGTGGATGCTGTGTCTGAAGTAGAGAGCCATGTTTCTGTAAGAGCCAGAAGGTTAAGAGAGTGGGAGATAAAGAGATCATGGATAGAAGTTAACTTGTTGCAAACAGAGCGAGAGTTCCAGAGTGCACAAGTGAAGGGGGAGGGGTTTTTAGATGTAAGAGGAATGCGATTAAGGTTACCAGAGTTTAGTTTATGAAGTCTATTGAAAGGCACACAAGGATGTGAAAGGTTAGGAGGTTGTGAGGGACCAGGATTAGGGGAGATGTCGCCAGCAGCTAGTATGAGCAAGAGGGAGAGTGACATGAGATGAGAAGCAGATTTGCAGTAATGAGACTGTTGTTTAACTGAAGTGCAGGGGGGAGAGAGAGTATTTAGGAATAAGTAGAGTTCATGAGTACAAAAGTAAGGGGAGTATAAGAGAGATGGGCTAATGAACAGTGCAGGTGGAGAGGGAGAAGGAGTATGAAGATATTGAGCATTATTATGAAATTGGGAACCAAGTAAACACATAAGACACAGTGTTACAGCAGCACTTACAAAAGGATACAATGATATACATAAAACATAGTAATACAAGAGTACTTTCCTTGTGTCTTGCCCCTTGCCCAATCCTTGTTCAATTCTTGTATAATTCTTAAAAATTGATGCCTCACTTATAAAATGTTCACTTTGAAAATGTGAACATATGCTATTGTTAAAAAGTACACAGCCCTGTTACCAATGCACACACCCCTGTGCAATGCACATCCCCTAACTAGTCTGAAATAAATACAGGTAGGGCAGTCAGCTGAGTCCACTAAATTTACTTAATTGCTAATCAAAGACAGTTGGTAAGGCCAATTGGAATGTTAGAATCTGGTCAGGGTGAGATGAGTTAAGTAAACAGACAATACAATTTGGAGGGGGTTAAAACTGTGACATAAGAAAACTATACATTTTAGAGTTATAGCAAGTATTGATAAGGAGTGAGCATCACATGGCAATTAACTAGACATTAGAATTGAGACATTGAGAAAAATCATTACAAAAAATGCAGGACTAAATTTTAACAGCCTAAATTCAATTGCTCAATATACATATACACAGAGAGACTGGGAGTAAAATGACAGAAAAGCAGGGAATATAGCAGGATTTCAATGCAGGGCCTTAATTCACGTACCAAAAAGAGAGACTTGGTGTAAAATGACAGAAAAGCAGGGAATATAGCAGGATTTCAATGCAGAGCCTTAATTCACGTACCAAAAAGAGAGACTTGGTGTAAAATGACAGAAAAGCAGGGAATATAGCAGGATTTCAATGCAGAGCCTTAATTCACGTACCAAAAAGAGAGACGGTGTAAAATGACAGAAAAGCAGGGAATATAGCAGGATTTCAATGCAGGGCCTTAATTCACGTACCAAAAAGAGAGACTTGGTGTAAAATGACAGAAAAGCAGGGAATATAGCAGGATTTCAATGCAGGGCCTTAATTCACGTACCAAAAAGAGAGACTTGGTGTAAAATGACAGAAAAGCAGGGAATATAGCAGGATTTCAATGCAGGGTCTTAATTCACGTACCAAAAAGAGAGACTTGGTGTAAAATGACAGAAAAGCAGGGAATATAGCAGGATTTCAATGCAGGGCCTTAATTCACGTACCAAAAGAGAGACTTGGTGTAAAATGACAGAAAAGCAGGGAATATAGTAGGATTTCAATGCAGGGCCAGTTGCAGTTCCTTCAACTTCTAATGTACATGATATACCTGTAAATTTTAAAGAATTTGTTTCTGATTCTATTCTGAAGGCTTTGTCTGCATTTCCACCTTCTAATAAACGTAAAAGGTCTTTTAAAACTTCTCATTTAGCTGATGAAATTTCAAATGACCAGCAACATAATAATTTATCCTCTTCTGATGAGGATCTATCTGATTCAGAAGATCCTTCCTCAGACATTGACAATGACAAATCTATTTATTTATTTAAAATAGAGTATATGCGTTCTTTCTTAAAGGAAGTGTTAATTACTTTGGATATTGAGGTAACCAGTCCTATTGACGTTCAGTCTAATAAACGTTTAAATGCTGTTTTTAAACCTCCTGTGGTTCCCCAGGGGTTTTTCCCATTCCTGAGGCTATTTCTGATATGATTTCTAGGGAATGGAATAAGCCAGGTACTTCTTTTATTCCTTCTTCAAGGTTTAAAAAATTGTATCCTTTACCAGCAAAATCTATAGAGTTTTGGGAAAAAATCCCCAAAGTTGATGGGGCTATTTCTACTCTTGCTAAACGTACCACTATTCCTATGGAAGATAGTAGTTCCTTTAAGGATCCTTTAGATAGGAAGCTTGAATCCTATCTAAGGAAAGCCTATTTATATTCAGGTAATCTTCTCAGACCTGCTATTTCTTTGGCTGATGTTGCGGCTGCCTCAACTTTTTGGTTGGAGAATTTAGCGCAACGAGAATTGGATCCTGACATATCTAGCATTACTCGCTTACTGCAACATGCTAATAATTTTATTTGTGATGCCATTTTTTATATCAAAATTGATGTTAGATCAATGTCTTTAGCTGTATTAGCTAGAAGAGCTTTGTGGCTTAAATCTTGGAATGCTGATATGACATCTAAATCTAGATTACTATCTCTTTCTTTCCAAGGTAATAATTTATTTGGTTCTCAGTTGGATTCTATTATTTCAACTATCACTGGAGGAAAATGAGTTTTCTTTCATGTAATTAACAAGAGTCCATGAGCTAGTGACGTATGGGATATACATTCCTACCAGGAGGGGCAAAGTTTCCCAAACCTTAAAATGCCTATAAATACACCCCTCACCACACCCACAAATCAGTTTTACAAACTTTGCCTCCAAGGGAGGTGGTGAAGTAAGTTTGTGCTAGATTCTACGTTGATATGCGCTCCGCAGCAAGTTGGAGCCCGGTTTTCCTCTCAGCGTGCAGTGAATGTCAGAGGGATGTGAGGAGAGTATTGCCTATTGAATGCAGTGATCTCCTTCTACGGGGTCTATTTCATAAGGTTCTCTGTTATCGGTCGTAGAGATTCATCTCTTACCTCCCTTTTCAGATCGACGATATACTCTTATATTTACCATTTCCTCTACTGATTCTCGTTTCAGTACTGGTTTGGCTTTCTACAAACATGTAGATGAGTGTCCTGGGGTAAGTAAGTCTTATTTTCTGTGACACTCTAAGCTATGGTTGGGCACTTTATTTATAAAGTTCTAAATATATGTATTCAAACATTTATTTGCCTTGACTCAGAATGTTCAACTTTCCTTATTTCCAGACAGTCAGTTTCATATTTGGGATTATGCTTTAAATTATCATATTTTGTCTTACCTCAAAAATTTGACTTTTTTCCCTGTGGGCTGTTAGGCTCGCGGGGGGCTGAAAATGCTTCATTTTATTGCGTCATTTTTGGCGCGGATTTTTTTGGCGCAAAAATTCATTTCCGTTTCCGGCGTCATACGTGTCGCCGGAAGTTGCGTCATTTTTTGACGTTATTTTGCGCCAAAGATGTCGGCGTTCCGGATGTGGCGTCATTTTTGGCGCCAAAAGCATTTAGGCGCCAAATAATGTGGGCGTCTTATTTGGCGCCAAAAAATATGGGCGTCGTTTTTGTCTCCACATTATTTCAGTCTCATTTTCATTTGCTTCTGGTTGCTAGAAGCTTGATGTTTGGCATTTTTTTCCCATTCCTGAAACTGTCTTATAAGGAATTTGATTTATTTTGCTTTATATGTTGTTTTTTCTCTTACATATTGCAAGATGTCTCACGTTGCATCTGAGCCAGAAGATACTACAGGAAAACCACTGCCTGCTGGATCTACCAAAGCTAAGTGTATCTGCTGTAAACTTTTGGTAGCTATTTCTCCAGCTGTTGTTTGTAATAATTGTCATGACAAACTTGTTAAAGCAGATAATATTTCCTTTAGTGATGTACCATTGCCTGTTGCAGTTCCCTCAACATCTAAGGTGCAGAATGTTCCTGATAACATAAGAGATTTTGTTTCTGAATCCATAAAGAAGGCTTTGTCTGTTATTTCTCCTTCTAGTAAACGTAAAAAGTCTTTTAAATCTTCTCTCTCTACAGATGAATTTTTAAATGAACACCATCATTCTGATTCTTTGGACTCTTCTAGTTCAGAGGATTCTGTCTCAGAGATTGATGCTGATAAATCTTCATATTTATTTAAGATGGAATTTATTCGCTCTTTACTTAAAGAAGTACTAATTGCTTTAGAAATAGAGGATTCTAGTCCTCTTGATACTAATTCTATACGTTTGGATAAGGTTTTTAAAGCTCCTGCGGTTATTCCAGAAGTCTTTCCTGTTCCTAATGCTATTTCTGCAGTAATTGCTAAGGAATGGGATAAATTGGGTAATTCATTTACTCCTTCTAAACGTTTTAAGCAATTATATCCTGTTCCGCCTGACAGGTTAGAATTTTGGGACAAAATCCCTAAAGTTGATGGGGCTATTTCTACCCTTGCTAAACGTACTACCATTCCTACGTCAGATGGTACCTCGTTTAAGGATCCTTTAGATAGAAAAATTGAATCTTTTCTAAGAAAAGCTTATCTATGTTCAGGTAATCTTCTTAGACCTGCTATATCATTGGCTGATGTTGCTGCAGCTTCAACTTTTTGGTTGGAAACTCTAGCGCAACAAGTAACAAATCGTGATTCTCATGATATTATTATTCTTCTCCAGCATGCTAATAATTTCATCTGTGATGCCATTTTTGATATTATTAGAGTTGATGTTAGATTTATGTCTCTGGCTATCTTAGCCAGAAGAGCTTTATGGCTTAAGACTTGGAATGCTGATATGGCTTCTAAATCAACTCTACTTTCCATTTCTTTCCAGGGAAACAAATTATTTGGTTCTCAGTTGGATTCTATTATTTCAACTGTTACTGGTGGGAAAGGAACTTTTTTACCACAGGATAAAAAGTCTAAAGGTAAAAACAGGGCTAACAATCGTTTTCGTTCCTTTCGTTTCAACAAAGAACAAAAGCCTGATCCTTCGTCCTCAGGAGCAGTTTCAGTTTGGAAACCATCTCCAGTCTGGAATAAATCCAAGCCTGCTAGAAAGGCAAAGCCTGCTTCTAAGTTCACATGAAGGTACGGCCCTCATTCCAGTTCAGCTGGTAGGGGGCAGGTTACGTTTTTTCAAAGAAATTTGGTTCAAATCTGTTCACAATCTTTGGATTCAGAACATTGTTTCAGAAGGGTACAGAATTGGTTTCAAGATGAGACCTCCTGCAAAGAGATTTTTTCTTTCCCATGTCCCAGTAAATCCAGTAAAAGCTCAAGCATTTCTGAATTGTGTTTCAGATCTAGAGTTGGCTGGAGTAATTATGTCAGTTCCAGTTCCGGAACAGGGGATGGGGTTTTATTCAAATCTCTTCATTGTACCAAAGAAGGAGAATTCCTTCAGACCAGTTCTGGATCTAAAATTATTGAATCGTTATGTAAGGATACCAACGTTCAAGATGGTAACTGTAAGGACTATATTGCCTTTTGTTCAGCAAGGGAATTATATGTCCACAATAGATTTACAGGATGCATATCTGCATATTCCGATTCATCCAGATCATTATCAGTTCCTGAGATTCTCTTTTCTAGACAAGCATTACCAATTTGTGGCTCTACCGTTTGGCCTTGCTACAGCTCCAAGAATTTTCACAAAGATTCTCGGTGCTCTTCTGTCTGTAATCAGAGAACAGGGTATTGTGGTATTTCCTTATTTGGACGATATCTTGGTACTTGCTCCGTCTTTACATTTAGCAGAGTCTCATACGAATCGACTTGTGTTGTTTCTTCAAGATCATGGTTGGAGGATCAATTTACCAAAAAGTTCTTTGATTCCTCAAACAAGGGTAACCTTTCTGGGTTTCCAGATAGATTCAGTGTCCATGACTCTGTCTTTAACAGACAAGAGACGTCTAAAATTGATTACAGCTTGTCGAAACCTTCAGTCACAATCATTCCCTTCGGTAGCCTTATGCATGGAAATTCTAGGTCTTATGACTGCTGCATCGGACGCGATCCCCTTTGCTCGTTTTCACATGCGACCTCTTCAGCTCTGTATGCTGAACCAATGGTGCAGGGATTACACGAAGATATCTCAATTAATATCTTTAAAACCGATTGTTCGACACTCTCTAACGTGGTGGACAAATCACCATCGTTTAATTCAGGGGGCTTCTTTTGTTCTTCCGACCTGGACTGTAATTTCAACAGATGCAAGTCTCACAGGTTGGGGAGCTGTGTGGGGATCTCTGACGGCACAAGGAGTTTGGGAATCTCAGGAGGTGAGATTACCGATCAATATTTTGGAACTCCGTGCAATTTTCAGAGCTCTTCAGTTTTGGCCTCTTCTGAAGAGAGAATCGTTCATTTGTTTTCAGACAGACAATGTCACAACTGTGGCATACATCAATCATCAAGGAGGGACTCACAGTCCTCTGGCTATGAAAGAAGTATCTCGAATTTTGGTTTGGGCGGAATCCAGCTCCTGTCTAATCTCTGCGGTTCATATCCCAGGTGTAGACAATTGGGAAGCGGATTATCTCAGTCGCCAAACGTTGCATCCGGGCGAATGGTCTCTTCACCCAGAGGTATTTCTTCAGATTGTTCAATTGTGGGGGCTCCCAGAGATAGATCTGATGGCCTCTCATCTAAACAAGAAACTTCCCAGGTATCTGTCCAGATCCCGGGATCCTCAGGCGGAGGCAGTGGATGCATTATCACTTCCTTGGAAGTATCATCCTGCCTATATCTTTCCGCCTCTAGTTCTTCTTCCAAGAGTAATCTCCAAGATTCTGAGGGAATGCTCGTTTGTTCTGCTAATAGCTCCGGCATGGCCTCACAGGTTTTGGTATGCGGATCTTGTCCGGATGGCATCTTGCCAGCCATGGACTCTTCCGTTAAGACCAGACCTTCTGTCACAAGGTCCTTTTTTCCATCCGGATCTGAAATCCTTAAATTTAAAGGTATGGAGATTGAACGCTTGATTCTTGGTCATAGAGGTTTCTCTGACTCCGTGATTAATACTATGTTACAGGCTCGTAAATCTGTATCTCGAGAGATATATTATAGAGTCTGGAAGATTTATATTTCATGGTGTCTTTCTCATCATTTTTCTTGGCATTCTTTTAGAATACCGAGAATTTTACAATTTCGTCAGGATGGTTTGGATAAGGGTTTGTCCGCAAGTTCTTTGAAAGGACAAATCTCTGCTCTTTCTGTTCTTTTTCACAGAAAGATTGCTATTCTTCCTGATATTCATTGTTTTGTACAAGCTTTGGTTCGTATAAAACCTGTCATTAAGTCAATTTCTCCTCCTTGGAGTTTGAATTTGGTTCTGGGAGCTCTTCAAGCTCCTCCGTTTGAACCTATGCATTCATTGGACATTAAATTACTTTCTTGGAAAGTTTTGTTCCTTTTGGCCATCTCTTCTGCTAGAAGAGTTTCTGAATTATCTGCTCTTTCGTGTGAGTCTCCTTTTCTGATTTTTCATCAGGATCAGGCGGTGTTGCGAACTTCTTTTGAATTTTTACCTAAAGTTGTGAATTCCAACAACATTAGTAGAGAAATTGTGGTTCCTTCATTATGTCCTAATCCTAAGAATTCTAAGGAGAAATCATTGCATTCTTTGGATGTTGTTAGAGCTTTGAAATATTATGTTGAAGCTACGAAATCTTTCCGTAAGACTTCTAGTCTATTTGTTATCTTTTCCGGTTCTAGGAAAGGCCAGAAAGCTTCTGCCATTTCTTTGGCATCTTGGTTGAAATCTTTAATTCATCTTGCCTATGTTGAGTCGGGTAAAACTCCGCCTCAAAGAATTACAGCTCATTCTACTAGGTCAGTATCTACTTCCTGGGCGTTTAGGAATGAAGCTTCGGTTGACCAGATCTGCAAAGCAGCAACTTGGTCTTCTTTGCATACTTTTACTAAATTCTACCATTTTGATGTATTTTCTTCTTCTGAAGCAGTTTTTGGTAGGAAAGTTCTTCAGGCAGCGGTTTCAGTTTGAATCTTCTGCTTATGTTTTTTGTTAAACTTTATTTTGGGTGTGGATTATTTTCAGCAGGAATTGGCTGTCTTTATTTTATCCCTCCCTCTCTAGTGACTCTTGTGTGGAAAGATCCACATCTTGGGTAGTCATTATCCCATACGTCACTAGCTCATGGACTCTTGTTAATTACATGAAAGAAAACATAATTTATGTAAGAACTTACCTGATAAATTCATTTCTTTCATATTAACAAGAGTCCATGAGGCCCACCCTTTTTTGTGGTGGTTATGATTTTTTTGTATAAAGCACAATTATTCCAATTCCTTATTTTATATGCTTCGCACTTTTTCTTATCACCCCACTTCTTGGCTATTCGTTAAACTGATTTGTGGGTGTGGTGAGGGGTGTATTTATAGGCATTTTAAGGTTTGGGAAACTTTGCCCCTCCTGGTAGGAATGTATATCCCATACGTCACTAGCTCATGGACTCTTGTTAATATGAAAGAAATGAATTTATCAGGTAAGTTCTTACATAAATTATGTTTTTTTGCCTCAGGATAAAAAAACCTAAGGATAATTTTAAGGCTTCTAACTGTTTTCGTTCCTTTCGTCAGAATAAGGAACAAAAACTCAATCCTCCTTCCAAGGAATCTGCTTCCAGTTGGAAGCCTTCCTCAAATTGGATAATTCCAAGCCATTTAGGAAACCAAAGTCTGCCCCTAAGTCCGCATGAAGGTGCGGCCCTCATTCCAGCTCAGCTGGTAGGGGGCAGATTAAGGTTTTTCAAGGATTTTTGGATAAAATCTGTCCAGATTCAGAGCATTGTCTCTCAAGGGTATCGAATAGGATTCAAAGTAAGACCTCCTGTGAGAAGATTTTTTCTCTCACGCATCCCTGTAAATCCAGTAAAAGCTCAGGCTTTTCTGAAGTGTGTTTCAGACCTGGAGTCTTCAGGGGTAATCATGCCAGTTCCTCCTCAGGAACAAGGTTTGGGGTTTTATTCAAACCTATTCATTGTACCAAAGAAAGAAAATTTGTTCAGACCAGTTCTGGATCTGAAAATTTTGAATCGTTATGTAAGAGTACCAACTTTCAAGATGGTGACTATAAGGACTATTCTGCCTTTTGTTCAGCAAGGACATTATATGTCCATAATAGACTTGCAGGATGCATACCTTCATATTCCGATTCATCCAGAACACTATCAGTTTCTGAGATTCTCTTTTCTAGACAAGCATTACCAATTTGTTGCTCTTCCATTTGGTCTAGCAACAGCTCCAAGAATCTTTTCAAAGGTTCTGGGTGCCCTACTATCTGTAATCAGAGAACAGGGTATTGTGGTGTTTCCTTATTTAGACGATATCTTGGTACTAGCTCAGTCTTTACATACTGCAGAATCTCACACGAATCAACTAGTGTTGTTTCTTCGGAAACATGGTTGGAGGATCAATTTACCAAAAAGTTTCTTGATTCCTCAGACAAGGGTCACCTTTTCAGGTTTCCAGATAGATTCAGTGTCCATGACTCTGTCTCTAACAGACAAGAGACGTTTAAAATTGGTCGCAGCATGCCGGCACCTTCAGTCTCAGTCATTCCCTTCAGTGGCTATGTGCATGGAAGTTTTAGGTCTCATGACTGCAGCATCGGACGCAATCCCCTTTGCTCGTTTTCACATGAGACCTCTACAGCTTTGCATGCTGAATCAATGGTGCAGGGATTATACAAAGATATAACAATTAATATCCTTGAATCCCAATGTACGACACTCTCTGACATGGTGGATAGATCACCATTGTTTGGTTCAAGGGGCCTCTTTTGTTCTGCCAACCTGGACTGTGATCTCAACAGATGCAAGTCTTTCAGGTTGGGGAGCTGTTTGGGGATCTCTGACAGCACAAGGGGTTTGGAAATCTCAAGAGGCGAGATTACTAATAAATATTTTAGAAATCCGTGCAATTCTCAGGGCTCTTCAGTTTTGGCCTCTGCTAAAGAGAGAACCGTTCATTTGTTTTCAGACAGACAATATCACAACTGTGGCTTATGTCAATCATCAGGGTGGGACTCACAGTCCCCAAGCTATGAAAGAAGTATCTCGGATACTTGCTTGGGCGGAATCCAGCTCCTGTCTAATCTCTGCGGTGCATATCCCAGGTGTAGACAATTGGGAGGCAGATTATCTCAGCCGCCAGACTTTACATCCAGGGGAGTGGTCTCTCCATCCAGATGTGTTTTCTCAGATTGTTCAGATGTGGGGTCTTCCAGAGATAGATCTCATGGCCTCTCATCTAAACAAGAAACTTCCCAGATACCTGTCCAGGTCCAGGGATGTTCAGGCGGAAGCAGTGGATACACTGACACTTCCTTGGTGTTATCATCCTGCTTACATCTTCCCGCCTCTAGTTCTCCTTCCAAGAGTGATGTCCAAAATCATCATGGAACAGTCTTTTGTGTTGCTGGTGGCTCCAGCATGGCCAGACAAAAATTTTTATGCGGATCTGGTGCGTATGTCCAGTTGCCCGCCTTGGCCACTTCCGTTACGGCCGGACCTAGTATCTCAAGGTCCGTTTTTCCATCAGGATCTCAAATCATTAAATTTAAAGGTGTGGAAATTGAACGCTTAGTTCTAAGTCATAGAGGTTTCTCTGACTCAGTGATTAATACTATGCTGCAGGCTTGCAAATCTATGTCTAGAAAGATTTATTACCGAGTTTGGAAGACTTACATTTCATGGTGTTCTTCTCATAAATTCTCTTGGCATTCTTTTAGAATTCCTAGGATTTTACAGTTTCTTCAGGATGGTTTAGATAAGGGTTTGTCTGCAAGTTCCTTGAAAGGACAAATCTCTACTCTTTCTGTTCTGTTTCACAGAAAGATTGCTAATCTTCCTGATATTCATTGTTTGTTAAGGCGTTGGTTTGTATCAAGCCTGTCATTAAGCCAATTTCTCCTCCTTGGAGTCTTAATTTGGTTTTGAGGGCTTTACAGGCTCCTCCATTTGAGCCTATGCATTCTTTGGACATTAAATTACTTTCCTAGAAAGTATTGTTCCTTTTGGCCATCTCTTCAGCTAGAAGAGTTTCTTTATTATCTGCTCTTTCTTGTGAGTCTCCTTTTCTTATTTTTCATCAGGAAAAGGCGGTTTTGCGGTCTTCATTTAAATTTTTACCTAAAGTTGTGAATTCCAACAACATTAGTAGAAAAAGTGTTGTCCCTTCATTGTGTCCTAATCCTAAGAATTCTCTGGAGAGATCTTTACATTCTTTGGATGTGGTAAGAGCTTTGAAATATTATGTTGAACTACTAAAGATTTCAGAAAGACTTCTAGTCTTTGTTATCTTTTCTGGTTCTAGAAAAGGTCAGAAGGCTTCGGCCATTTCTTTGGCATCTTGGTTAAAGCTTTTGATTCATCATGCTTATTTGGAATCGGGTAAATCCCCGCCTCAGAGGATTACGGCTCATTCTACTAGGTCAGTTTCTACTTCCTGGGCTTTTTTTTTTTTTTTTTTTAAATTGTAATTTTTACTGCTTTTTTATAACAAAAAAGAGAGATACAACAGCTGTACGAGGCAATCGTTCATCGAATGCATATACACTAAGACAAAATGAATAAACAATACAATCATGACTTTAATACTTATTCAAAAAGGGGTACTGATATCTCAGTGAGAAATGAGGTAACATTGGGAAAGGGATGTAGAAAAAAGGAGGGGGCTAGGAGATCTTTAGGAGGGGGGGGTCATGAGAGAAACCAGTTCGTGGATACAAAGATAAGGCCAGGGGTTCTGCTAAAGTGTTGAGGGGTATTGTTTTTTTTTTTTACCTAAGTATCAAAACTAGGGAGCCAGAGAGTGTCGAACCTACTTTTCCAGTCGGACCAGATTAATTCAAAAAAGTCGGACCTACTAGAGGTATAGTAAATGTTTCTCCTACATTGGTGTATCTGGTCCACGGCTTCATCCTTACTTGTGGGATATTCTCAATCCCTACAGGAAGTGGCAAAGAGAGCACACAGCAGAGCTGTCCATATAGCTCCCCTCAGGCTCCGCCCCCCCAGTCATTCTCTTTGCCGCTCTAACTAGTAGCATCTCCACGGGAGTGGTAAAGAGTATGTGGTGTTTAGTTGTAGTTTTTTATTTTTCTATCAAGAGTTTGTTATTTTAAAATAGTGCCGGCTTGTACTATTTACTCTGCAGCAGAAAGTGATGAAGATTTCTGCCGAGAGGAATATGATTTTAGCACCAGTAACTAAAATCCATTGCTGTTCCCACGCAGGACTGTTGAAACCAGAGAACTTCAGTTGAGGGGAACAGTTTGCAGGCTTAACTGCTTCAGGTATGATCAGTCATTTTTCTAACAAGACCTAGTAATACTAGAAGACTGTCAGCAATCCCCTCTGGGATAGGTAAGCCATTTTTCTTAGACTCTGTATAAAATTATGGCTTATATTAAGGGCTTTATGCTGGTTGACACTATTGTGGGCTAAATCGATTGCTTTTTAGCATGTTTTCACTATAAATAAGGTGTTTTTTCAGACTTTAAAACACTTTTGGGGTTTTATTTTGTGCCTGGCACTTATTTGGACACCTATTCTAGTCAGAATCAATCCTGTCTACAGACCTGTGGCTCCTCCATGGAGTCTAAATTTAGTTCTTTCAGTTCTTCAAGGGGTTCCGTTTGAACCTCTACATTCCATAGATATTAAGTTACTATCTTGGAAAGTTTGGTTTTTAGTAGCTATTTCTTCTGCTAGAAGAGTTTCTGAATTGTCTGCTTTGCAGTGTAATTCACCCTATCTGGTGTTTCATACAGATAAGGTCGTTTTACGTACCAAACCTGGTTTTCTTCCAAAAGTGGTTTCCAATAAGAATATCAACCAGGAAATAGTTGTTCCTTCTCTGTGTCCTAATCCAGTTTCTAACAAGGAACGTCTGTTACACAATCTTGATGTGGCTTAAAAAGCATCATCCGGTTGGCTTATGAGACTGCTGGAAGGCAGCCTCCTGAATGAATTACAGCTCACTCTACTAGAGCTGTGGCTTCTACATGGGTTTTCAAGAATGAGGCTTCTGTTGAACAGATTTGTAAGGCAGCGACTTGGTCTTCACTGCATATGTTTGCCAAATTTTACAAATTCGATACTTTTGCTTCTTCGGAGGCTATTTTTGGGAGAAAGGTTTTGCAAGCAGTGGTGCCTTCCATTTAGGTTACCTGACTTGTTCCCTCCCTTCATCTGTGTCCTAAAGCTTTGGTATTGGTTCCCACAAGTAAGGATGAAGCCGTGGACCGGATACACCAATGTAGGAGAAAACAGAATTTATGTTTACCTGATAAATTTCTTTCTCCTACGGTGTATCCGGTCCACGGCCCGCCCTGGCATTTTGGTCAGGTTTAAATTTATTTTTTGTAAACTACAGTCACCACTGCACCCTATGGTTCTCCTTTTTCTCCTAACCGTCGGTCGAATGACTGGGGGGGCGGAGCCTGAGGGGAGCTATATGGACAGCTCTGCTGTGCGCTCTCTTTGCCACTTCCTGTAGGGATTGAGAATATCCCACAAGTAAGGATGAAGCCGTGGACCGGATACATCGTAGGAGAAAGAAATTTATCAGGTAAACATAAATTCTGTTTTTTCTCCATGGAGTATATGTAGGCCATAGTGGTTACAATATCTGACTAGGCTGGGGGGAGGGATCTTTTCCAGGATCTCGCTATATTGAGTTTAACTGCGGATAAGAGAGAGATACTTAGGGAGCCATAGTGTTTGGGTAATTTACATGTGCCTAAGTGGAATAGGGCCGTCTCGGGGGTTCTAGGGAGGTTGATACCTAAGCTAGTTAGTGTAGAGAAGCATTTGTTCCAGATGGATTTGAGCCTAGGGCAGCTCCACCAAATGTGGATCATGTCACCTATATGTGAGCAGTCTCTCCAACAAGTGGGGGAGGCCTCAGGAAAAATTTCTGCGAGTCGAGCTGGGACGTAGTACCAATGCGTGAGCACCTTTATGTAGGTTTCAAGGATGGTAATGCAGTGGAGGGGGTTTTTTTGTTAGTAAAAGCGTGCGTTGCCACTCTGTGAGGGGTACTGTGAAGTCCAACCTCCGTTCCCATTTTTTAATATGTTGGGCTTTATCAGCTGGAGTAGCACCTTCCATAAGGGTGTAGTGCAAAGATAAGGGTTTGCCCAGCCGGAGCCCCTGTTGCCATCTAGCTTCCCATATGGAGAGTTGCCGGGGCAAAACGGGTTTGAAACCCCATCTTGACAGGAGGCTAATGACCCTTGAATATTCAAACTTCATATACGGTGGGGTGGACGGGGAGACATCAAGTTGACTATAGGGGGAGAAGGTTACCTGAGGTGAAGTAGACCAAAGGTCTGCTACCCTCGTAACACCTAGCCTAGACCAGGAGGTCGGGTGTGAGTCAGGTAGGCCTGACAGGAGGCCAGCTATAGAGGTAATTGGTGACGGGTGGGGAGCTACCTTAGGGTTATGTCGCAGGCGGTCCCAGGCAGTCATACATTCCCGGATAATCGGGTTTGTGACTCCAAGGTTTCTTCTACAGTGAGGTGGCGTCCATATTAGGTCCCTCAAAGCGAGATTATGTGGTAAGGAGGCTTGTTCAATTGTCCTCCATTTACAATCAGACGCTTTAACTCCCCATTGCGAGATGTGAGTGAGCATAGCGGCATCCGCATACCTGAAAATAGAGGGGGAGGCCACCCCTCCATGCATTCTAGGGTATTGTAGAATGTTGTGGGCTACTCTAGGAGGTTTACCCTGCCATATGTACTTAGTGCAAGCACTTTGGAATTGGATAAGAAGGGTTCTGGGCACCCTGATTGGAAGGCAGCGTAGAGCATACGTAAACTTAGGAAGGTAGCTAATTTTTAAGGCCGCTATGTGGCCTAACCAGGAGACGCATTTGAAGTTCCACTTCGAAGGCAGGGACCGAAGCTCTGCTAATAGGGGTTTAAAGTTATCGTCAATTATTTTGGGAAGTGAGTTGGACAATTTAACACCAAGATAAGAGATGAACTTATGACTAGGGATAAACTTGTATTTTTCGCATAGGCTTCTGGAAACCTCCTCAGGGAACCCAAATGTGAATAATTCCAATTTTGAGCGATTTAACTTATAGTACGACATGGCGCTAAACGTCTCAAGAAGGGACAAGAGCCTCGGGATCTCTCTCAAGGGTCTGGAAAAAAACAGAGTGGTATCATCGGCAAATAGGGCCACTTTATGGACCGTACCATGGAGGGTGATTCCCGATATCTCCTTATCCGCTCTGATCGCTGCGGCCAAGGGTTCCATGGCCAATGCGAACAGGATCGGGGAGAGGAGACAACCTTGTTGGGTACCATTGGTAATAGAGAAGGGGGTGGGATCAAACCCCAATCCTCTTACTGAAGCTACCGGAGAGGAATACAAGGCCTTCACTGCAAGTATTATTTGCGTGGGGAACTGGAAGTTCTCTAGAACCCGCCAAAGGTACTCCCATCGGACGCGGTCGAAGGCCTTCTCAGCATCAAGAGAAAGCACCGCGAGCGGCCTATCTAGCCTCTTTGCCTCTAGGAGGATGTCAAGGAGCCTCCTGGTGTTACCCGGGCCCTCTCTCCCTGGGATGAAACCGACTTGGTCGGGGTCAATGAGTGTTGGAAGGAGTTTCGCTAACCGGTTTGCTAGAATTTTGGCATATATTTTGACGTCAGTGTTGATAAGCGAGATGGGTCGGTAATTAGCACAAAGGGTTGGGTCTTTGTTGGGTTTGGGGATAGTGACTATAGAGGCCTCCAAGAATTCCCTGTCGAATTTCCCTGTGGACATTGCCCTATTAAAAAATCTGGTGAGTATAGGGATAAGTTCCTCTAAATATGTCTTATAAAAAATAGCCGTAAAGCCATCTGGCCCAGGGGCTTTAAGAGACTTCAGTTTCTTAATGACTTGCTTGACCTCCTGACCAGTGATTGGGGTGTCAATACACTCTATATGGGTTTTGTCAAGGGTGGGGAGTTTCAGGGATTGAAGGAATGAGCTTATGGCATCCGAGGGGGCCTGCCCGGGTGTCGTCTTGTCGCCTATGTTATAGAGTGCAGAGTAAAACTTATTAAACTGTTGACCAATTAGGGAGGGGAGTCTAAAGGATTGTGTGACCTGTTTAATCTCGTGGATACAGAGGCGCCCGTACGTTCCCTAATTTTGTTGGCGAGTAAAGAATCTGCTTTATTACCCTTGGAATACATGACGTTTCAAACGAAGGAGATTGGATTGTGTCCTATAAAATTCTAGCTCACAGATGTGCCGCCTAATATCTTCAACCTCAGATTTGTGTGCCACGGGATCTAAGGCCCGTCGTTGGGTTTCAAGAACCCACAATCTACAGTGTGCCTGGGATAGGGAGAGGCCTGCTTGCCTCTTGAGATGGGCCTGCTTGTGGATAAAGAGGCCTCGAAGGGTGGCCTTAAACGCTCCCCATATTGTGTTGTCGCTAACATCTGGGGTATCATTTATCTGGAGGGTGAAGCGGATATCCTTCCTGATCTCCTCCCTCAAAGGGACATCCGAAAGGAGATGGTGCGGGAGACTCCATGGGGCCCTAGCCTTGATGGTGTGGCTGGAATCTATATCTAGGATGACAAGGTCATGATCCGACCATGGGCAAGAATGAATGCTCGCGGAGCGGATCAGATCTAGATCCGTAGGGTGGCAGAAAAAGTAGTCCAACCTAGAGAAGTTGGTGGGAGAAGTGGGTGAAGTCTTTATCCAAAGGATGTAGGGACCTCCAGATATCAAAGTAAT
The DNA here is from genome assembly GCF_027579735.1 of Bombina bombina. Lineage (NCBI taxonomy): Eukaryota > Metazoa > Chordata > Amphibia > Anura > Bombinatoridae > Bombina > Bombina bombina. The sequence goes on along the minus strand of NC_069503.1, from coordinate 234,675,878 downwards.
CAAACTGGGACATGAGTTCCCTAAATCTACGGCTGGTTGGGTCGTGACTGGTAGAGAGTCTCTTGGAGAGGCTAGTCTTCCTATCTAGCTTCCCATCCCACACCATATTCAGGTCGCCTGCAAGGATGACCTTGCCCTGTTTAACTTTATCAACATGAAGGAGAATTTTCCTTAGGTATCTAGGCTGGAGTGAGTTCGGAAGGTAGATTGAAACCAGAGTGTATGTGACGTGGTCTAGGTTGCATATAAGGATGAGGTATCTGGCCTGGGGATCTCTGAGCACGAGAAGGGGCTCATAAGCCACCCTTTTGTGTATTAGGATGGCTACTCCTCTGGCTTTTTTGGTGAAGGAAGACGCCTCAAAAATCGGGTAATCCCTAGATGTGTGGAGAGGTGGGGAATCAGCTAGCAGATGCGTCTCTTGGAGAAAAGCAACATCCGCTCTATGATGGCGCAAGGAGCGGGATAGAAGGCATCTCTTACCCACAGTATTGAGGTCTCTGACATTATGGGTAAGGAACCTGAGGGAGGCCATTTAGGATCTTTTTACAAGGAAGGAGGGGAGGGGAAGAGGGGGGGATTAGAGACTGGATAGGGGGGGAGGGAGATGGAGGGAGACAAGTGGAAGTAGTCCACCTATGTAGGGCGCTAGGATGGGCACCGAGAGTTGGGGGGGGGGGGAGCTAATACAGCCTGAAAGGTAGAGGGGCTAGTGTGGGTAGCCCCGCTCTTCTGTAAGAAGTAATGTAACATAATAAACATAAGAATACTCAAACTCTAACTAAAACTAGTTGCAATAACATTAATCAAGAAAGTGAACAACATATGAAAATGACATTGGTAGCTAAGTATAATGCAATATCCTCAGGTAGGTGAGGCTTGAGGCCTCTGAATGTGGTCAGGGGGGGTTAGGTTTTGGTCGCTTCGGCCTCTGTTTTTTGAGAGTCCACTCTGGAGCTGTGACCCGCAATCTGGAGCGGACCTCTTGTTGATTATCTGGGGCGGTTTGAAGACCCCAATTAGCCAGTAGGGTGCCCCCCATAGAGGGAGAGGACACTATGTGGGTTTGGTTGTCTCTGGTCACAATCAATTTAGTGGGGAATCCCCACCTGTATTTGACCCCTGCATTCCTCAGTTGATTTGGGCATAAAGCTTCCGCTGTTGCAAAGTATGGGAAGAGAGGTCAGGCAGGAGCTGAAAATCTTTAAAGTTATCAGGAAGGGTAGGTTTGCTATATGCCGTCTGCATCAACCGGCCTTTGAAGGTAAAGTGATGGAAGCAAACCACCACATCCCTTGGCCTGTCCGATGATACTGAACGTGGCTTGAGAGCCCTGTGGCCCTTTCCATGTTGCCCTCCATCGGGCCCAAAAATGCAGTGAACAAGGAAATAAGGTATTCCTGTAAGTCACCCGTGGCAACCATCTCTGGGATGCCTCTGAACCTGATATTGTTCCTCCTGGCCCTGTCCTCCATATCCGCTAGCTTTAACTCAAGTTGGGAGATTTGTTCGGCCAGGTTTTCTGCATAGGATAGCAGGTTCGAATGATCAGTAGCCAAATCGTCTTGTTGTCGCTCAAGAGAGTCCACTCTATCACCTATTTCCAAGATTTCTTTTTTAAGTTCAGCTGAACTTCTCTGGATCTCAGTGGTAATAGATTTGGTCTAAGCTGCAAGCAGTTTCTGTAGGGTACTTTCAGTAATGTAATCATTGAGGTGGGTGGCTGACTGAGAGCTCGATTGGGAACCCTCGTCTTGTGACTCGGGATCGCTAACTTCCTTGTTCTCAGGAGTAGGCATTTTGTGTGGCTGGGAGAAATGATCCAGAACAGTCTTTTTTGAGGCCGCTTGGGACTTGGTATTTTTTCTGGCAGAGTGCGACATACTTGGCAATGTAAGGGGACCAAATGGTGGTTCGTAAATTTACAGTGAAATCCCACCCTGACCACTTATACACAGAGGAATCTTTAGATCACTGAGATAATTACATAGACAGATAAAGTTACCTAGGTTATCTCAAAAGCTAAACTTCAACATTTAGTTAGAGCATTGGCAACTAATGGTACACTGTAAGAGCGGGGCCAACACAGCCCTCAAACATAAATTATACCTGGCACATGATATTTAACACATACAGCAACGATAGAAAAGACCCAACAGCTGGTGGTTGTAGTGGCCCCTAAGAGCCCCCACGCACCTCGGGGAGGGGGGATATGACCAGTAGGAAGGGGAAAAGGGAAGTGGAAGTGACCAGCCCAGACAAGCTGGGCCGGAAAGGGGGAAGTGCGAGGGGGACAAAAGCAACCAGTCTCGTTCAGTGAGACTCACCGGTGGACCCCAACAAATATAATGCAGGAGAGATAGGGAGTAGTATACTAGATATGACAGGCCCTGTAAAAGTTTAGGACAAAATTGTGGGAAAACCAAAATTAGCTATTCTAGGTCCAATAGGAGATATCAAAGGTACAGGATAAAGGGGCCCCCAACTGGTAAGTTCTTAAGTTCTTTAGGGGAGCCCATAAGGGTCGGTACTATGGGGCAGTATAGCTTGGGGGGGCCCGCGTCTATATGGTAAGGTGTGCCAGAACAGGTATTATCCGGGCCTGGTGTGTGGCAAGTTAGGGTATAGAGAATACACCTCACTCTACAAATAAACAACAAAGGTACATAAGCTTATGTAAGAGCAAGGTTACAACACACTCCAGGCAATAGACCTTTAGATGGTACACAATTGAGTAAGGGAGGTAATAGTAGTAAAAGGTGTGAGTACTATAATAGGGGAGTGGATTATAGACAAGTAGGTCTGTTAAACTAAAAGATGAGGGGTTGTAAGTATTCACCTATCAGTGAAGTGTACCTAGGGAGCTATGTGGAATCAACATGTGGTGTACTCATATCATAGAACAGATGCAACTGAAGCAGGGTATTATAAAACACTCCACTCTGGGTTAGACCCAGAGATACATTTGCTGGTGCTGCAGCTAGTATACAGAGACCCCCAGCACCCAGCAGACAATCACAATCTTCTTGGTGAGGGCTCAAGAAAGCAAAAAGCCCCTTAATATCAGTCGTGAGTGTTTGGCTGGTACCACAGGCAAGTCCCCTAATAGAGTTTCTTAATAAGTGGGGGACAGATCACTGTCTGGCTTCAGAACAGAAAAGTACAGACCAGCCAGTTAGTGTCCAGTAATCCCACCTCCCCAAAAAGGATATTTCTTTAGAGTCCACTTCTTGCACTGCTCCCAAAAGTAAAGTTAAAAGTCCCCAGAAGGGGCGGAGCCGGCAGCTCAACTGGTAGGACGTGTGGAGACAGAGCTCTGCCCACAAAAGTGATATTTTAGCTCATATAACCTGCTAAATACAGTGAAATTGCCCAAAACATATCTAGGGCAGCTACTACAGTCACCCAGCACTGTTTCTTGCTCGTTTTTGCAGAAATTTACAGCCGCAAACAACAACCGCTTGGGAGCTCCAGACCACTTTACAGGAAAGGCCGCGGTCGCGGCCTACACCGGCACACGCAGTTAAGCCTTCACTAGCGGAATTACGCCTGATTACTGCAGGACCATCTCCTTGAGCCACCGGACTACCAAGCACACTGGGAGAGGTGAATATACTGGTTAGCAACCCGATTTTCATGGTAATATAAGCTCAGTACTCCTAACGGCATCCCACGTGGCAGCTTGTAAGTAGTCAGCAACTTGCTTTTTTTTCTTTCACTAAGAGACATTTAATTCAGGCTCCTTAGATTTGGCTTTATGGCCATTATTCTACCTTCTGTTGAAGCCTTGTATACAGCTGCTGCCTCACTGCGACTTTATTTGAACAAGCCTTACAACTCTGTGAGTGGCAAATGGAAACCATTACTTTAAATCTTCACACAATTTACTATTGTTCTTTATAACGTGAAATTCTCTAATTACAAGTGTGTAGACTGAAATATACCTCATTTATTTTGCTCTCATATTTGGACACTCTGCTCTATATTGATCCCCCATACGCCTAAGTCTGATAACATTAGTTTCTGTGCAGCAAAAGCCCTCTTATTGACATTAAGAAGAACTGTGCCCTTTTTACAAATTACTGTACAGCTGTGTATTTTTTGAAAAAGACCCTCAGCGCCAGAATTGAAGGCGAACATTATTTTAAAGTACTGTTGTAAGACCAGACTTCATTGATCCCTGGGGCCAGATTTGACACCCTTCTCCCTTTCCCGCTATCCTCAGTGGTGACGGGTCATACCCCATCTCCTTTTTCCCGCTTCGCCCAAAAGGGGGCACTCCCTCAGGAGGGTGCCATACATGATCCCTGATCCTGAGTGACAACTATCCCAGCGGAGGTCTGGAAATCATATACTGCACCAACAGCAACATATGTGAAACACAAGAAACACCTTATGAGAATCAACAGCACCCTTCTACCTTAAAATGTGCTGCTAATTGTATTGCCTAAGGGGAGGGGAGGCTCCTCAGGCTCCGGATCCTACTACATATACACATTACTCTGGTTTATTCTGCAACACCAGTTTATAAAATTTTGATCTTCTAGCTGTGTCTTGTGCTCTTAATTATCAGGTGTGCCATTTGAAGACCTGAAGATGGCACAATCCAACAAACGGAAACCAAAGCCGGTAGGTGGCCCTAAAAGGACTGTGGTGGACCACTTCAATCCTATGCTACTATCTACGAATGAAGATTCACAAGACAGCACTAACACCTCAACACATGGATCAGATTTGGTATCCAATACCCTCCAGGCCCTCCAAGATGCAGCCCTAACAACTGTGACACCTTCGTTTATACTATCATCTTTGCAAACTTTGCTTGAGGCACATCACTCCTCTTTTCAGTCCCAAATAACTGCCTCGCTGGCTGAGATGCGGCGAGATCTGACATCTACTTCTGAAAGAGTGGACACAATTGAGAGGAAGCAGGAAGACATGATAGTTGAACAGGGTAATGTCCTAGCATATGCCCAGAGTTTGGCGGAACAGCTTATTATGCTAGAAAACAAAGTGGCGGATGCTGAAGACCGATCCCGCCGGAATAATCTACGCCTCAGGGGGATTCCTGAAAGCATATCCTCTAGTGACTTGGTCACCCACCTTTCTGAATTTTTCAATCTTCTGGCACCACCGGCGAATCCAAATGAGGGACTCATTGATAGGGCACACAGGGCTCTGCGCCCTAGAAGTCTAGCAACTGATAAACCAAGAGATGTCATTGTTCGGCTACACTTCTATACATACAAAGAGCGGCTAGTAAGAGCTTCTATGTCCAAACCTACTTTACCTGAGCAATTTCAGGACATCAACATCTTTGCCGATCTCTCTCACCACACCCTTCAGCAGCGAAAGTCTTTTGGAAGTTTCACCAAGTTTCTTAGGACCAACAACATAAAGTATAGATGGGGTCATCCGACCAGACTTTTTGTTCTCAAGGACAATCAGCAGTATATTGTTACCACTCTTGAACAAAGTCAAAACCTTCTGCAAAAATGGAGTGCCACATCTTCATCTCCACCTGACACTCCATTACAAAGCTCTTTGAACCCTATGGTCCCACAATGGGGTCCTCTACCCCAAAGACCATCCAGAGACTTAGCTTCAACTAATCAGGTCCGAGCAGATGACGATGACTGCACATGAGGTATAGGGGTGGTGGAACATCTCCACCTCCTCACTGCTCACTAACCACCTGTCAATATAATTTACAAGTGACTTTCCATTGCTAAATGTTTTTTTTTTTCCTCCTTAGGTTTGATATATGCAAAGTCTCTTATTTTAAAGTGTATATGTGTCTACTCTCTATTCTACTCACTACCTTCTCGTTCTTTCTTTCTTTCTTTTTTCCCCCTTTTTTTTTTCTCTCTTCTTCTTTCTCTTTTTCTTCTCTCTTCTCCCCAAGTCTTATCTCCTACTGGGGATAACTTTTCCTATCTACTATGGGGGCTCGGGAAACACCTGAGCTTTTAAGAACATATCTATACTCTCTTATTGTTAGTATGCTCTGTTTATCTGGAACGTGAGATGGCCGCATAATGGAGATGCACCACTGAATGCACCATTTTGTGGAGACCTCGCTTTCATATGCATTGTTCTCTCAGAAATGTCATTTACTTTCTAATCAACCTAATTTACAGATGGTGTATGTTGTGTTGTATATGCCACTTGTGCTTCACGGTGCCTCTTTCGGTGACATCTCCCCCCATCTATCTTGCAATGGGTTTGGGCACTGTTTACCGCCCGCAACACCGGGAGGTATCGTGCTCTCCAACTGGCATAATAGTTCTTTAGTATTTAATCGCCAGTGCTTGAAGATGCAGTACACTCACTGCAGTGTACAGATTATATGTTGTTCTTACCACAGCTGTTATTGTATTGTTGGGTACTATAAAAGTTTACTCGGTTGGCGGGGTGGATACACTCTGCCAACTGATGGCCTAATTTATCAATACTGTTGATATTTTCTTACATTGTACTACCTTTTATATGTTATATGGTTATGTGGAGCCGCATCTTGGCTGATATATTTTGTAATACCTGGGCCACCCTGTGCTGCATGCTTCCTCCACCATTAGCATACTATCAGGCCCATCTCCTGCTAGATGGGTTGATGAACTACCTGTGATTTTCGGGGTGTAGAGGTGGGGTGCTGAACAGGGGGCTGGTTTGCCCTTTCGATTTAGATTTTCACTGTTATGTCGATGTTTAACAATCACTACTATTGCATTAATAGATCTGGTCCGAAATTGATGTTATTTCTTCCCAGTCTCCCCCTCTTTTCTTCCTTTTTTTTTTTTTTTTTTCTCTCTCTTCCTTTTATCCCATCTTGACTCTCCCCTCTTATTTTCTACCCACTTTGTCAATCTTTCCCCCCTGGATCCGGAGCCTGTGTGTGTACTTATCCCTCCCTCCTCTCCTCCATTCACACTTTATTCTTTCTTTCTCCTGTCAAGCTCTCTCAATGATGTGGATTTAATAACTAAATTGCCAGCTGACACTGGCTACCACTCCCCCCACTTAAAGTACTCTGGAAACGTATTCTAGAGACTGCATACGCGGTTTACCTTGTTTATATACCGCACCTTGTACTCCTATTTGACTGTTTGTACGTTCTATCTTGGATATTGTTTGTACCAGTATTATTTTCTTTTATTTATGAGACTGTGTTGAGTTGTATTTATCCTAAGCACTCCTTTTTCCCTTTTTTTTTTTTTTTTTTTTTTCTCCCCCCTTCCCTCCTTTGTCTTCCGCCCTATTTGTCCCTTCCCTAACTACCCATCACTGTCTAGTGCACCCTACCTCCTCTTTTTCCTGATAATCCACCCGACCCTAGTCCATAGCGAGAGGACGCACATTTGTAACTATGCCATACTGTTGTGTCACTCACAATGTGAGAGGACTCAACTCTCCGACTAAGCGCAGTCTCTGCCTTAGGTCTTTAGCCAAGTCTCGGGCCCACCTGGTTTTCCTCCAAGAGACCCATTGGGTAAAAGGTACAAAGACACCCATCCAGTCTAAATTGTATCCGATAGTTGAAACTGCCAGTTTCTCTCAGAAATCAAGAGGAACGGCTATCCTCATACATAAAGATGTCTCTTATGAGAAAGTTTTTGTTGACTCTGACCCTCAGGGACGATACTTGATTCTAGTCTGTAAACTGGACGGTACGCTGTATACGCTAGCCTCCTACTATGGACCTAATAAGCAACACATCCGGTTTCTACGCAAATTCCTCCAGAAATTGGAGACTCTACGTCAGGGCCTTTTGCTTCTCGCCGGGGATTTCAATCTTATATGGGACCCCAATCTGGATAGACGATCGGACACCCCCCCGTAAATTCCCTAAGCCAATGGCTGAACTATCGCACCAATTTCGGCATTTAATCTACCGCTTCAACCTATTTGACATCTGGCGTGCCCTTAATTCGACTGCTCGGGATTATACTTATTTCTCTCCAGTACATCGCTCGTATTCGCGGTTAGATTTTTTCTTTTGTGACCCGGGTCTTCTGGATGGCGTGACTCGTACTTGGATTCCTCAATGCTCATGGTCTGACCACGACCCTGTTTATATTAATTTACGTTCCTCCATGGAACATCAACGAGCGTCAACATGGCGCTTGCATCCCCACTTGTTCTCCAATCCTGGAACGGAGGCTTCCATTGCTGAAGACATTACCGAGTTCCTAGCTTTAAATGATAACGGTGAAGTTGACGACTTCACCTTATGGGCTGCACTGAAAGCATATATTCGAGGGTTGTTTATAAAAATAGCAGCAGCCGAGAAAAAACGCAAAGGAGAAACCCTTGCACAGCTTACTATGAGCCTCCGAAAGATTTCTGGGGAACATAAAATGAACCCCACAGATACGCTGTCCAAGCAACTAGTGGATCTTAAGGCCCGTATAGTACAGTTGGAGTCTGAGAGGACAGCCATGAGACTTCTACGGCTTAAAGAAATATACTACCACAAAGGCAATAAAGCTGATAGATTATTGGCCAATAGGTTACGCCAGAAAACGGCGGCAGCACGTATCCCCATGCTGAAGGTAGATGGACGGTGTGTTATAAAACCCACAGATATTGGCAATGCTTTTGCGGATTACTATGCCGCCCTCTATAATCTAAAACAGGACGGCTCAGTTTGCCCTCCAACATCTGAGAATGTTGGGACGTTTCTAGCCTCGCTGAATCTCCCTTCGGCTCCCCAAGACTGCATTGACTCTTTGCAGAATCCCATTTCACTAATAGAGATTAAAAAAGCTATCAAATCTCTTAAGGCCTTTAAATCACCAGGACCAGACGGCTTCTCTGATCTATTTTATAAAAAGTTTCAAACCCAACTACTTCCCATTCTAGGGCGTTTTTTTACGCTAGCAAGCGAGCGGGGTACCTTCTCGGCCGAATTTTTACAGGCCACTATCATTACTCTCCCGAAACAGGGAAAGGACTTGACCCTTTGTGGCAGCTATAGGCCGATTTCACTGTTGAACCTGGACGTTAAGTTGTATGCTAAGATTTTAGCTTCGCGCCTCAATTCCTTACTACCAGTGCTGGTCAGACCAGATCAGGTGGGCTTTGTCTTACACCGGCAAGGCCCAGATAATACAAGACGTCTCCTGAATGTCTACCTTGAGGCTCATGGTTCCCACTTGCCCTGTGTCACCCTGTCGTTGGACGCTGAGAAGGCCTTCGACAGGGTGAACTGGAAATATATGTTTGCTGTGCTGCAGCGCTTTGGTTTCCCGGAGCCTTTCGTCACGGCATTCGCGGCACTTTACTCTACCACGTCGGCAGTAGTCAGGGGTCTGGGGTTTTGCTCCAGACCTTTTTTAATAACGAACGGCACGAGACAAGGATGTCCAATGTCCCCACTTATTTTTGCCCTCATGATGGAACCCTTAGCCGAGGCCATCCGGACCTGCCCCTTAATCCAAGGGGTATGTATCCATCGAACGGAGCAGAAGACTGCTTTGTTTGCAGATGACCTAACAGTGCTTGTGTCGGATCCTATTGCTTCTCTTCCCCACCTATTTTCCCTACTGAATAAATTCTCCTTAGTCAGTTACTACAAGCTAAATGTCCTCAAGACTGAGGCGTACGCTATTAACATTTCGGACGGGACTCTTAATGAGCTGAAACGCACTTATAAGTTCGTGTGGTCTACGACACACATCAAACATCTCGGGGTTTATCTCTCGCATAGTATTCCGAAGATGATAGAATTGAATTTTAATACCTTATTGTCAACTATTGAAAAATCGACCGACACTTGGAATGTTCCGTCACTGTCATGGCTGGGTCGTATCGCGGCCTTCAAAATGAGCCTCCTACCAAAGCTTACCTATCTATTCCGCTCTCTACCCATCCCGATTCCTAGATCTACAATTTACAAATTTCAACAGCTATGTAACAAATTCATTTGGCGCAATAAGGTTCCGAGACTTGCTACTAATATTCTACAACAACCTCTTCTGGCTGGTGGGGCGGCTGCCCCCAATATCCTAAAATACCATGAGGCTGCCAGACTCTCTCATGTAACCCAATGGAAGCTGCCATTGGAGAGTCGATGGGCAGAGATTGAACAAGCATCCCTCCCAGCTGGGTTCACCCTACAGGATCTGGTGTGGATCCCCAGACACTCTAGGACGCCAGCCCTTTTGGCTAATCCTATTGTCAAATCGAATTTGCAGTTTTGGGATAAGGTTCGCAACCTTTCGGCCGTAGCGCCGCATCCCTCGCCATCGCATTCCCTGAGAGGACTGCTATTGTCATTGCCAGACTCCCATCCCAACTTATGGCTCGCTTTGGGTTTGACTAGAATAGCAGATTTCTATGCAGGGGATAAGTTACTAACTTATCATGACTTTCTCCGGAAGTTTAATCCGCCTCCTCGACTGCACTTTGAATTCTGGAGACTACGTAGCCTTCTCCTCTCGTGGGGCTTTGGTGCGGGCCCATTGAGGTCTAAAACCGCTTGGGAAGTTTGCTGGGACTCTATGACATCTCCCGGTAAACTTTTGTCCATCTCGTATCTCACACTCATGAAGCCTCCAGTTTTCTATAAGTCTCCTCCAATACGGCGATGGGAATCTTCCCTGATGGTTTCAAACGAGCCACAACAATGGCGGATTGCAGTCCAATTAACCAAGAAAGCTATACACTGCATAACTCTGTACGAGTTATTTCTCAAGGTTATGCTACAATGGCATATGACTCCTATCCGTTTGTTTAAAATCTTGGCAGTCAATTCACCCAAATGTTGGAGGGGCTGTGAGGAGTTGGGAACGCCTCATCATATCTGGTGGTCTTGCCGTCAGATTCAGCCGCTTTGGCAAAAATCAATCCGATACTGCTCTTCAGGGAATATTCACTTACCTTTGTCCCCTAGTTCATGCCTGTTTCACATCTTGCCTAGGAAATTGACTCTACCTCAGAAATTATTCTGTATTTACCTATTTCTAGCTGTTAAATTAGCTGTAGCTCGTATGTGGCTGCAACGCATTGTCCCTTCTTGGGAGCAGGTGATGGATATACTGGATTTTGTTAAAAGAATGGAGTCCTATGTCTCCCATGTCCACGGGTCAGCAGACCTTCAGTCCAAAATTTGGGCACTTCGCCCAGAATAATTCCTCCTACAGACACTTTGGGGACATTAGGTTCCTCGGGTTGGTTGTAGCCGATGCTACTTATATCCTCCTGCCCATTCCCCCTTTCCTTTCCCTTATCTGAACCCTTCCAATCTCCCCCGCTCATATCCCCTGTCGGTGTATACCTCCCTTCCTTTTTTTTTTTTTTTTTTTTTTTTTTTTGATAGCTTGACACAGTTTCTATTTTTCTCTATATATAATCTGGTTAACACTTCTGATTGTCATATTCTATGTTTAAGCTATAGTTTTGGTATGAACATTTATGATGATGAAACCTCTACACACTACGGAGTTTGCTGATTTATACGGGTTATTAATAATATGGGTCTTTTTTCCACAACAAATGGACTTTAGCACTCTCCCATGGAGAGGTGGGAATAAGATCGTTGACCAACAGACACCGAATATAGACTCAAACATCCAGCATTCTCTCTCTTGTGTTCCTTATTTTATGTGACTATTTTATATATTACTATCCCTGGTTAATCCTGTTATTCCTGATTTATGTACTATTGATATGTATGTACATGCTTTTGATGCTCTTATGTTCATTCATCTTTCAAAATAATAAAAATTATTTATAAAAAAAAAAAAAGTCCCCAGAAGGTGGGAGCATATAACTTACACTATTTACAGTTACTCCTAAGGGAGAGGGGGAGATGGGGGGCCCCGTGGTAGAGCTGGTAATTTTGTAAAACTGGATTCACAGGGGTTATAGTATGCGGAAGGGCTCTGTGGGCACAATATATGAAGAAGGCTTTACCTTAACTGCCACGTGGGTGCGGCCAGAGGATATTAATGGTGCCGCTGGAGGCACCTTCCCATGTGTTGCTGCGTGTACCCCTTGGGAGGAGCACCTGGGGAGAAGAGATTGCCCGGTATATTGTAGGGCTCCGTCAGTGAAGCAGCACCCGGCCTGTTGCAGTGCTGCTTGCGTGGGGCTGTCAGGGCCCAAGATGGCGGGGTTTCGTACCCTTTCTAGCGGGCTACACAAGAGGGACAGCAAGGCCTGACTACCCCTAGGCTGGACTCCGACCCTCTCAGCCGGTTCCCAGCAAATGGCGCAGGTGTTCGTCTTCTGAGGTCCGCCTCTCAGGGGGACCGTTCGGCAAGGCTTGTCGGCACAGTCGGGCGGAGCACCCGCTCGCACGTCTTCTTGGGGGTGAGCAGACCAGCCACAGGAGGAAGGCTCCGGAGCGGATCCCCAACCCTCCGGAGCAAAGTGGCACAGGGTAAGTTCAGGGCTGGTAGTGTCCAAGAGGAGCGGCACCCCACTCTCCGGAGCAGAGCCCCGGCCCTCCAGAGACCAGGGACCGCTGTAGACTGCCTGAGGTACAGTTCACCTTAACCGCTGTTCTCTCAGCCTCAACTTCAGGTGGCCCGGGTGGTATAGGTATGTCCGGGAGGCTGCTGAAAATATCCGATGGACCTGGAGTGGGTCCCCAGCCCTCCAGGGCAATGTAGATGGCTATCTCCTCCGGTCTAGTAAGAAAGCAGTGCACACTCGAGGCAGCCTTACTAGGGGTAGATTTGACCGGACCGGTCTGAGTAAAACAATAGCAAACTATATTAAGTTGTAAAATGGATAAGTTCTGTATTAAAATATACGTTTTATGGCCAATTATAAGCTTATTAGTTCAGGAGCTCAGTATGGATGCGACCAGGCTGTGCGGTGGCTAGCTCCACCCCCCACTTTCTGGGCTTTTAAGAATGAAGCTTCTGTTGATCAGATTTGCAAAGCAGCGACTTGGTCTTCTTTGCATACTTTTACTAAATTCTACCATTCTGATGTTTTCTCTTCTTCAGAAGCAGTTTTTGGTAGAAAAGTACTTCAGGCAGCTGTTTCACTTTGATTCTTCTGCTTATCATTTCAGTTTTTTTCATTATAAAGATTAAAACTTTTCATTTGGGTTGTGGATTAATTTTTCAGCGGAATTGTCTGTCTTTATTTTTATCCCTCCCTCTCTAGTGACTCTTGCATGGAGTTCCACATCTTGGGTATTTGCTATCCCATACGTCACTAGCTCATGGACTCTTGCCAATTAAATGAAAGAACACATAATTTATGTAAGAACTTACCTGATAAATTCATTTCTTTCATATTGGCAAGAGTCCATGAGGCCCACCCTTTTTATGGTGGTTATGATTTTTTGTATAAAGCACAATTATTCCAATTCCTTGTTGATGCTTTCACTCCTTTCTTATCACCCCACTTCTTGGCTATTCGTTAAACTGAATTGTGGGTCTGGTGGGGGTGTATTTATAGGCATTTTGAGGTTTGGGAAACTTTGCCCCTCCTGGTAGGAATGTATATCCCATACGTCACTAGCTCATGGACTCTTGCCAATATGAAAGAAATGAATTTATCAGGTAAGTTCTTACATAAATTATGTTTTTATCCACTGTGATAAATAGTTTTTTATGTGTAATACTGTTTTTATATATTTTCTTATGTACTTTGATTAAATGTATTTTAATTAATTATATTTTAAATTCATATTTTCTCTTGTTAAGTGTATCCAGTCCACGGATCATCTATTACTTGTGGGATATTCTCCTTCCCAACAGGAAGTTGCAAGAGGATCACCCACAGCAGAGCTGCTACATAGCTCCTCCCCTCACTGCCATAGCCAGTCATTCTCTTGCAACTCTCAACTAAGATGGAGGTCGTAAGAGGACTGTGGTGTTTTATACTTAGTTTATTTCTTCAATCAAAAGTTTGTTATTTTTAAATGGTACCGGAGTGTACTGTTTATCTCAGGCAGTATTTAGAAGAAGAATCTGCCTGAGTTTTCTATGATCTTAGCAGAAGTAACTAAGATCCTTTGCTGTTCTCACATATTCTGAGGAGTGAGGTAACTTCAGAGGGGGAATAGCGTGCAGGTTTACCTGTAATAAGGTATGTGCAGTTAAAATATTTTTCTAGGGATGGAATTTGCTAGAAAATGCTGCTAATACCGAAGTAATGTAAGTAAAGCCTTAAATGCAGTGATAGCGACTGGTATCAGGCTTATTAATAGAGATACATACTCTTATAAAAGTGTATTTTAAAACGTTTGCTGGCATGTTTAATCGTTTTTTACATATGTTTGGTGATAAAACTTATTGGGGCCTAGTTTTTTCCACATGGCTGGCTTGAATTTTGCCTAGAAACAGTTCCCTGAGGCTTCCCACTGTTGTAATATGAGTGGGAGGGGCCTATTTTAGCATTTTTTTGCACAGCAAAAATTACAGACACAGACATCCAGCTTCTTCCTGCATGATCCAGGACTTCTCTGAAGGGCTCAAAAGGCTTCAAAAGTCATATTGAGGGAGGTAAAAAGCCACAGTAGAGCTGTGGCAGTTGTGACTGTTTAAATTTTTTTTTTGTCATTTGTTATTCCGTTTTTGGTATTAAGGGGTTAATCATCCATTTGCAAGTGGGTGCAATGCTCTGCTAACTTATTACATACACTGTAAAAATTTCGTTAGTGTAACTGCATTTTTTCACTGTTATTTCAAAATTTGGGAAAATTTGTGTTTCTTAAAGGCGCAGTAACGTTTTTTTATATTGCTTGTAAACTTGTTTTAAAGTGTTTTCCAAGCTTGCTAGTCTCATTGCTAGTCTGTTTAAACATGTCTGACACAGAGGAACCTACTTGTTCATTATGTTTGAAAGCCATGGTGGAGCCCCATAGGAGAATGTGTACTAAATGTATTGATTTCACCTTAAACAGTAAAGATCAGTCTTTATCTATAAAAGAATTATCACCAGAGGGTTCTGTCGAGGGGGAAGTTATGCCGACTAACTCTCCCCACGTGTCAGACCCTTCGCCTCCCGCTCAGGGGACGCACGCTAATATGGCGCCAATTACATCAGGGACGCCCATAGCGATTACCTTGCAGGACATGGCTGCAATCATGAATAATACCCTGTCAGAGGTATTATCTAGATTGCCTGAATTAAGAGGCAAGCGCGATAGCTCTGGGGTTAGGAGAGATACAGAGCGCGCAAATGCTGTTAGAGCCATGTCTGATACTGCGTCACAGTATGCAGAACATGAGGACGGAGAGCTTCAGTCTGTGGGTGACATCTCTGACTCGGGGAAACCTGATTCAGAGATTTCTAATTTTAAATTTAAGCTTGAGAACCTCCGTGTATTGCTTGGGGAGGTATTAGCTGCTCTGAATGACTGTAACACAGTTGCAATTCCATAGAAATTGTGTAGGCTGGATAGATACTATGCGGTGCCGGTGTGTACTGACGTTTTTCCTATACCTAAAAGGCTTACAGAAATTATTAGCAAGGAGTGGGATAGACCCGTTGTGCCCTTTTCCCCACCTCCTATATTTAGAAAAATGTTTCCAATAGACGCCACTACAGGGGACTTATGGCAGACGGTCCCTAAGGTGGAGGGAGCAGTTTCTACTTTAGCAAAGCGTACCACTATCCCGGTTGAGGACAGTTGTGCTTTTTCAGATCCAATGGATAAAAAATTGGAGGGTTACCTTAAGAAAATGTTTATTCAACAAGGTTTTATTTTACAGCCCCTTGCATGCATTGCGCCTGTCACTGCTGCAGCGGCATTCTGGTTTGAGGCCCTGGAAGAGGCCATCCAGACAGCTCCATTGAATGAAATTATTGACAAGCTTAGAACGCTTAAGCTACCTAACTCATTTGTTTCTGATGCCATTGTTCATTTGACTAAACTAACGGCTAAGAATTCCGGATTCGCCATCCAGGCGCGTAGGGCGCTATGGCTTAAATCCTGGTCAGCTGACGTGACTTCAAAGTCTAAATTACTCAACATTCCTTTCAAGGGGCAGACCTTATTTGGGCCTGGCTTGAAGGAAATTATTGCTGACATTACTGGAGGCAAGGGTCATACCCTTCCTCAGGACAGAGCCAAATCAAAGGCCAAACAGTCTAATTTTCGTGCCTTTCGAAATTTCAAGGCAGGAGCAGCATCAACTTCCTCCACTTCAAAACAAGAGGGAACTGTTGCTCATTCCATACAGGCCTGGAAACCTAACCAGTCCTGGAACAAGGGCAAGCAGGCCAGAAAGCCTGCTGCTGCCCCCAAGACAGCATGAAGGAACGGCCCCCTATCCGGAATCGGATCTAGTGGGGGGCAGACTTTCTCTCTTCGCCCAGGCGTGGGCAAGAGATGTTCAGGATCCCTGGGCGTTGGAGATCATATCTCAGTGATATCTTCTGGACTTCAAAGCTTCTCCTCCACAAGGGAGATTTCATCTTTCAAGCTTATCAGCAAACCAGATAAAGAAAGAGGCATTCCTAAGCTGTGTGCAAGACCTCCTAGTAATGGGAGTGATCCATCCAGTTCCGCGGACGGAACAAGGACAGGGACAGGGATTTTATTCAAATCTGTTTGTGGTTTCCAAGAAAGAGGGAACCTTCAGACCAATCTTGGATCTAAAGATCTTAAACAAATTCCTCAGAGTTCCATCATTCAAAATGGAAACTATTCGGACCATCCTACCCATGATCCAAGAGGGTCAGTACATGACCACAGTGGACTTAAAGGATGCCTACATTCACATACCGATTCACAAAGATCATCATCGGTTCCTAAGGTTTGCCTTTCTAGACAGGCATTACCAATTTGTAGCTCTTCCCTTCGGGTTGGCTACAGCCCCAAGAATTTTTACAAAGGTTCTGGGCTCACTTCTGGCGGTTCTTAGACCGCGAGGCATATCGGTGGCTCCGTATCTAGACGACATCCTGATACAGGTGTCAAGTTTTCAAATTGCCAAGTCTCATACAGAGATAGTTCTGGCATTTCTGAGGTCGCATGGGTGGAAAGTGAACATGGAGAAGAGTTCTCTATCACCACTCACAAAAGTCTCCTTCCTAGGGACTCTTATAGATTTTGTAGAGATGAAAATTTACCTGACGGAGTCCAGGTTATCAAAACTTCTAAATGCTTGCCGTGTCCTTCATTCCATTCCACGCCCGTCAGTGGCTCAGTGCATGGAAGTAATCGGCTTAATGGTAGCGGCAATGGACATAGTGCCTCACGACTGTGGCTTACATCAACTATCAAGGGGGAACCAGGAGTTCCCTAGCGATGTTAGAAGTCTCAAAGATAATTCGCTGGGCAGAGTCTCACTCTTGCCACCTGTCAGCGATCCACATCCCAGGCGTAGAGAACTGGGAGGCGGATTTTCTAAGTCGTCAGACTTTTCATCCGGGGGAGTGGGAACTCCATCTGGAGGTGTTTGCTCAACTGGTCCATCGTTGGGGCAAACCAGAACTGGATCTCATGGCGTCTCGCCAGAACGGCAAGCTTCCTTGTTACCGATCCAGGTCCAGGGACCCGGGAGCAACGCTGATAGATGCTCTAGCAGCTCCTTGGTTCTTCAACCTGGCCTATGTGTTTCCACCGTTTCCTCTGCTCCCTCGACTGATTGCCAAAATCAAACAGGAGAGAGCATCAGTGATTCTGATAGCGCCTGCGTGGCCACGCAGGACCTGGTATGCAGACCTAGTGGACATGTCATCTCTTCCACCATGGACTATGCCTCTGAGGCAGGACCTTCTAATACAAGGTCCTTTCAATCATCCAAATCTAATTTCTCTGAGACTGACTGCATGGAGATTCAAGGCGTGGGTTCTCAGAGTCAGTCATTGATACCTTAATACAGGCTCGGAAGCCTGTCACCAGGAAAATCTACCATAAGATATGGCGTAAATATCTTTATTGGTGTGAATCCAACAGTTACTCATGGAGTAAGGTTAGGATTCCTAGGATATTGTCCTTTCTCCAAGAGGGTTTGGACAAAGGCTTATCAGCTAGTTCTTTAAAAGGACAGATCTCTGCTCTGTCTATTCTTTTGCACAAGCGTCTGGCAGAAGTTCCAGACGTCCAGGCATTTTGTCAGGCTTTGGTTAGGATTAAGCCTGTGTTTAAAACTGTTGCTCCCCCGTGGAGCTTAAACTTGGTTCTTAAAGTTCTTCAGGGAGTTCCGTTTGAACCCCTTCATTCCACTGATATTAAACTTTTATCTTGGAAAGTTCTGTTTTTGATGGCTATTTCCTCGGCTCGAAGAGTCTCTGAGTTATCTGCCTTACATTGTGATTCTCCTTATCTGATTTTTCATTCAGACAAGGTAGTTCTGCGTACCAAACCTGGGTTTTTACCTAAGGTGGTTTCTAACAGGAATATCAATCAAGAGATTGTTGTTCCATCATTGTGTCCTAATCCTTCTTCAAAGAAGGAACGTCTTTTGCATAATCTGGACGTAGTCTGTGCCTTGAAGTTTTACTTACAGGCTACTAAAGATTTTCGTCAAACATCTTCCCTGTTTGTCGTTTACTCTGGACAGAGGAGAGGTCAAAAAGCTACGGCAACCTCTCTCTCCTTTTGGCTTCGGAGCATAATACGCTTAGCCTATGAGACTGCTGGACAGCAGCCCCCTGAAAGGATTACAGCTCATTCTACTAGAGCTGTGGCTTCCACCTGGGCCTTTAAAAATGAGGCCTCTGTTGAACAGATTTGCAAGGCTGCGACTTGGTCTTCGCTTCACACCTTTTCAAAATTTTACAAATTTGACACTTTTGCTTCTTCGGAGGCTGTTTTTGGGTGAAAGGTTCTACAGGCAGTGGTTCCTTCCATTTAAGTTCCTGCCTTGTCCCTCCCATCATCCATGTACTTTAGCTTTGGTATTGGTATCCCACAAGTAATGGATGATCAGTGGACTGGATACACTTAACAAGAGAAAACATAATTTATGCTTACCTGATAAATTTATTTCTCTTGTAGTGTATCCAGTCCACGGCCCGCCCTGTCCTTTTAAGGCAGGTCTAAATTTTAATTAAACTACAGTCACCACTGCACCCTATGGTTTCTCCTTTCTCGTCTTGTTTCGGTCGAATGACTGGATATGGCAGTGAGGGGAGGAGCTATGTAGCAGCTCTGCTGTGGGTGATCCTCTTGCAACTTCCTGTTGGGAAGGAGAATATCCCACAAGTAATGGATGATCCGTGGACTGGATACACTACAAGAGAAATAAATTTATCAGGTAAGCATAAATTATGTTTTTGTAATACCTATAATCCCACCTTTAGCTGGAATTCCCCCTTTAAAGGTTTTTTTAGCGCTTCTCCACTGCTAATTTGTCCTTTTTAACTGAGATCTGGTTGAGAGATCTTGCCTCTTTGGGAGGAGCCTGTGTGGTAGCTTCTTGGCACTGGAGATATATATATTTACCTGATAATGCATTCCAGTATTTTCTAACTCACCCAGATTGTAAAATAATATTGCAATTGCAAGGTGTTTGCTTTCTCTTTCAGTTCTTATTTCTGTGGTGTTAAATGTAGTATTTTTTCCACACTTGAACAGTGTACGTCAGGGAGAATTATCACCATGAATAGTAATATAAGTAACAGGAACCTCCACGTTAGAGTCTAGGTTTTCCCCTTATTTACATCTTCTGCTGAGGATAAATATTAGAAACATACAGTATAGAAAGCAGGCAAAAATAGTGTGTGCAAACAAGGTTGTGTGGAATATAGGTTAGTTAAAGTAACTCCACTCTGCCTTGTTTTATTGGCTGTTTTATATCTATTCATAATTGTCCTCAGCAGAAGCGATTTCAATATGGCCAGTTCTAGTTACTTTATAGAAACTCAGTGGAACGGAGAAAACCAACTATTTTAAAAGTTAAATTACAGGAAAAGTTGACAAAATAAATCATGAAAATATATTGCACATAATTATAATGTTATTTTGTAATCTCAGTCTGTGTAATGTCCCTTTAAGTACTTTAAAAAGGACAAGAAGAACATTATATGAAATTATTAGCTGCATACATCATAAATTTGTATTATTGAAAAACCTGCATTTAAACACATTAGACATTCAACGTTAATATCATATCAACTGTCTGCCATGTTTTACTTTCAAATTGACTGCATATATTTTATATTCTGGAAGATAATCTGTTTTATATTCCATTCATGTCTTCAGTGCCACAAAATATGGCTGCCATTTATAAATAATATATAATAATGCCTATAACCATGCTGGTAATGGTAGCATTGGTTCTAGTCAGAGAATGATCTGTTTTAGACCAGAATTCTCTAATGTACCACAAGCTAATCAACAGAATTCTTGTACATTCTTTCTATTTACTGGGAAGTATACAATGAACTGTTAAACAGGACTTATTCTCTATAGTCAATGTGTTGGCTACTGTACATACTCTGGTTATTTGTGCACATAGCATAAAACGTAATCTCCCTGGGATTATTTTAGTGTAGTCTGTCTTAGAATTTCTATTACTGCTGTCTCCTATTTGCAAGTACTTTTGTGGTCCCTGAAGGTTTCTCGTCTCAAGTATCTATCTTGTAATTGAGGCTCATCTTGTTTGTAAGTTCTATTTTATTTCAACAAAACAAACAAATAAAAAAAAAGGTAGCATTCTTTCTTCAAGTAACAATAAGGCCCCAGCTCTGTATGTGCACTGCTGTTTTACTTTTGATTGAAATCTGCTATTTATTATAGTAAAGAGGCGAATCTATACATCCTGTACCAGTTACAAAAACATCCAGCTGCCTTCATATGAAATAACTTGTTCATTACGCTATGGACATATGTTTGGATCACAAAAACCACACTGACATATGGCAGTTCAGCAGAGACCATAGGATTGAGTGTGTAGCTAGACCTATCGTCTTACCCTATGCTGGTGGTCTCTGCAGAGCAATGCACAGACATATTTGTGGGCCAGTAATGGGAGGCGTGTTCTGCTATGTTTTATGCTATTCATGATAGATGGATAAACCAAGTGATTTACAAACCAGTAGTCATTAACATCTACATTCTACAAAAATTGTGCACATAAAAGAAATATTGTAATATCTAGTACTGGCCTGAAAGGGAGCCCCAGGGAATCAATAACACTGGCATATCTATTGTTATTTTAGCTTATAATTTGTATAGACTGTGTCCTGTGTATTATACAGCTAAACCTGTGCAAGGGAAATAAAAATGAGAATGTTTTGTTTGCTTTGTTATCTGTATATAGGCAAAGGCAATATTTCATTTTGTTTGCCTTTGTGTATATTTTTTTAATTTTTTCTGCTACTTTTTTTTTAAACAGATATTTGAACTTTGTGATAGACAGAAAACCAATATTTGTTTTCTTACTTTTTGTAAAAAAACCAAACCAAAACTTTAGTATGTTTATAATAAAATTATAATAATTAATTTACCTGTTAATAAAAGAGCCCAGTCACAAACACTCACTGTGCATACTCTTTGAGGAAAGCACCTCTTCAGTATTTACCCCTGTATTTCTGTTTGACTGACAGACATATATTTTACCCCTGTGTTCCTGTTTGATCGACAGGCATGGTATTTACTCCTGTGTTTCTGTTTGACTGACAGACATAGATTTTACCCCAGTGTTCCTGTTTGATCGACAGGCATGGTATTTACTCCTGTGTTTCTGTTTGATTGACAGGTATAGTATTTACCCCTGTCTGTGTTTTTATTTGATTAACAGGCATGATGTTTACAATAAAAATGAACAGGCATGGAAGTGATTCTAGCTTTTGTTCTATCTCAGGGGTGCTGTTCTCTCTCTTCTGATATTTATGCAAATTGCTCTTGGGTCTCCCTAAAAGTAATGGGGGAAGCCAGACGTGGACTCCTTGCACACATGCCCTTAGAGAGATACAACTGCACCTCACTGACGAGGCCCACAGAAGGCCGAAACGATTGTCTGGGGGTGTTGTTTCTCTTGTTCAGAGAAGAACTGTCTGGTATTTCGGCGCTGGACTGTCATTGGGCCGGGTCAGACTGATATGCTACAGGATATTTTTTCTGTGTGAAGGAGCATAGTGTGCAAAAAGAACCGTGTGCACCCTAAGGAGTTACAATAAAAATAAACAGGCATGGAAGTTATTTTAGCTTTTGTTCTATCTCAGGAGTGCTGTTCTCTCTTCTGATAGGAATGGGCCCCTACTTTTCAAAGCGTCAACTATGTTGCATTTGCGGGCATCAATACACTCGCAAAACATCGCCAAACATTGCGGCCGCGGATCTCAATACGATCTCCAGATTTATGAAAAAAGCTGTCAAAAGCACGCGTGTCAAATACGGTGCGAGGAGTATCGGACTGTTGTTAACTAGCAGTCATCGATCTCGCATTCATTTGTGTTGTTCTCAACTTTATTCATACCATTTCATTACTGTCTACGTACAAGCACATTTCTCTTTAGCACATTATTGGATATGGTGGAAATGTATGCTTTTTCGGGGCAGGAATAATTGACAATATAGCAAGTAGCGACATATTTGGTGCAAAGTGGACAGGGAATTATTAGAATTATTTGCAAGATTGGACATACATATTTTAGTATATATATATATATATATATACTGTATATATATATATATATATATTTATTTATTTATATTCCTTGATATATTTATATGTATGTATGTATATATGTATCTATATAAATACAAATATGATTGATGTATTTATGTATATATCTATGTAAATATATATATGTATTTCTTTTTAATGACACAATGAGTCCACGGATCATCTAATTACTATTGGGAATATCACTCCTGCCCAGCCGGCAAAGAGCACCACAGCAAAGCTGTTAAATATCACCTCCCTCCCACCCCAGTCATTCTCTTTGCCTACGTTAAGAGCAAGGAGGTGGTAAATTAGGTGTTAGAAAAGATTCATCAATCAAGAGTTTATTATTTTTAAAGTAGTACAAAATGGTGCTGCTTTATCCTAGGGTGTAGCCGTAGTCCATATCAGTCTCTTCAGTAGAGCAGTGGTGGCTTTAGAGCAATTGGAACTTGTGGGACATAATTCTCATTGTGCCTCCCATACTGTTGCTGCCCTAACCCTGAAAAACTGAGGGATATTACTCAGTCCTTTCTCTTGTTTCACAGGTCCATGTGAGGGAGAGGACCTCTCAAACCTGGGAGCTGCCTTGCTGTCAGGCAGATTATGAGGTAAGTGCTGACTTTTATTTCTGGGGTTAATAGAAGAAAACTCAGAAAAAGTTGGGCACTTTATTTCATATTTCAACCACTTATACATGTATATTACACTGACTTTCACAACCTAGGTTCATCATCTGAAAGCGGTAAGCCTTCCTACATATTGATGAGTGGGGACATTGTTGTTTGTTATTCATAACATCGATCTTGTGATATCCGCTATTTGTGGGACCCTAGCTTAGTGTAGTATCGCAAGTGGTATACTCCAATTGTATTCCGATTTTGGAAGCCTCCAAGTAGTTTGTGAATTTATACTGTATTTATCTCCAGAGAGGCTTCTTTCCTTGAATCCTTATTAACCTGCATCATCATTTGTCACTAATCATGGCTGCATATAATGATAAGGGTAGGAGGGAGAGATTCGAACAACTGTTTAAACGCACAGACACAGATCACAACAAGCTAGAACTGGGAACTTTATATTCTAACAAAGAGAAAATTCATGTCAAAGAATTAAAACTTTGGTGGGACATAGAATTTCTGGAACATTATCTAGAAGAAAAGAAAATCCCGAGGGGATTAAGAATGAAAAAATTTCCAGCTTTCCATAAAGATTTTCCAGAATTCATGATCTCTTGGAATCAGTCCCTGACTGAATGCTCTCTCAAACTAATGGATAAATTGGTTAAATTCAAGAAGGAGCAAAGAGAAGGCATTCTATCAGAAATTGAAAATTTGGATAAAGAACTTGAAAAATTTAAGGATGATGAGAAAATCATACCCTTTCAGAAGCAACTAGACGAAACTCTGGACAAACTAAATACTGAACTGTCTGACAATAAATACAGAAAGTATGAGAGGGATGCAAAGGACTACGATTTGGGCATAGTTTATAGCTGGAATACTGAGAGGAGGGCTAAGAAGAAGTCATCTAACAAAAAGAATGTTAGTAATAATAAAAACCAAAAAAAAGTGACATTCTCTAGCTTTGAAAGCACAGCTGGGTTGAGTGATACCAGTTCAACGACAACATCCACTTCAACTATGCCTAGTAATATCGTACCAACAACCTCTACACCTATTAGAACATCCCCGGATACCGATGCAATACTAGGAGCAAGATCAAAAAACGGGATAATATACACAGATCAGCCAAAAGGAAAAAACAAAGGGAATCAGGAGGAGGCCCCACACATAGGGGGCGCAACACCAAGATACCCAAGTCGCACTGCACAGTGGAAGAAAAAGAACAACAAGGGAGGCAAATAATCAATTTATCGTCTAGGACTCTAGAGCAGTGTGAAATCTCTATGCTCTCAAAAGGACTGGGTTTCTCACCTACTAAGGACTTTGAACTTTTTGATACAATTTTAGACGTTAATAGTTTTGTTCGCAAAATCACTCTTACTAAGCATTTTAAAAATCTAAATGTTATTGATCCACCCTGTGACTCACGAGGAGACATACAGGTCCTGAGTGACAATTGTGACTTTGTGGACCTGTGTGATATTGTGTCACTTTGTGAGTTACAGGGAGAGAATGCTGATGCTAGCAGCACTAGTCAACAATCTATTAAAGAGTCTAAAACAAGTACTTTCTATCCCGTACATGCACGCAATGACACAATAGAGTTGTTTCATTCCGTTTTAGAACAAGATTTAATTGCTTTGTCAGAGAAAGTCAAGAAAGATGATATGCTAGGTAAAAATAAGTATAATAACTTAAGCAAAAAAGAAGCACTTGCACTAACCAGATTGAAAAATTATAGTGATATCGTCATTGTTGACTCTGACAAGGGAGGTTCTATTGTGATCTTGAATCAAACAGACTATCTCAAAGAAGCCTATAGACAACTAGGGGATTCTTATACATATAAGAAATTAACGTAGCATGAGCTAAAACATCTATTGGATGTAGGGGTAGAATGCTCAGTACTCACAAGTAGAACTAGTGACTACATTTATGTAGAACATCCCAGGGTACCAGTATTCAAATATTTACCTAAAGTACATAAGTCTCTCATTGATCCACCGGGGAGACCAATAATTTCTGATATTGGCTCCCTGGGGGAGAAATTGGGACAATGGGTTGATGCCCAACTACAACCGATAGTACAGTCCTTGCCAGGTTTTTTGAGAGATACCAAGCATTTGCTGAGACTAATTCATGACTTCCAATGGAGAAAGGGATATATATTTGTTACCATAGATGCAGTGTCACTTTATTCCTGCATCCCCCACTCCCTTGGAATTGATGCAACCAGGACAATTCTGAATAGGTACTCTAGATACAGTACTGAACTAATTGAATTCATTTTACAAGCAATAGATTTCCTTTGGAATCGAAATTTCTTCATTTTTAATGGAGATTTTTTCATACAGCTCAGAGGTACGGCGATGGGGGCGAAATTCGCCCCCTCGTATGCAAACTTTTTTCTTGCCCATTTTGAACTCATGAGAATCTTCAGTGACACTAATATCTTCAAAAATAACATCAAATTATACACAAGGTATATTGACGATATTTTATTAATCTGGGGAGGTACTGTTGAAGAACTAGGTGAGTTTGTGAAGTGTTTGAATCACAATAATGATAATTTGAAATTCACATATAATACTTCAGATACTAGTATACCATACCTTGATGTACTAATTAAACATTCTGGACAACGTTTAGTCACTGAGGTCTACAGAAAAGAAATCACTGGGAACACTATACTTAGAGCAGATTCTCTGCATTCCAAACATCTAAAAAAAGGGATCCCTAAAGGTCAATACATTCGGCTCAGACGAAACTGTACCAGTTTGCAAGACTTTTGGATACATGCCAATGACTTAACTTCTAGACTAGTGAATAGGGGCTATGAGCTAGATGAATTGAAAGAAATATCCCTACTAGTATCTAGTTTTGAAAGGGATAGTCTATTGAGGGATAAAAATCTGAGAGACCGAACATATCAGAATCGCCAGCAAAGAGGTGTTAATTTTATTACCAAATATAGCAGACAATATGATGAAATCTGTAATATTATTAAAATGAGAATGCCCCTCTTAGAAAGAGATGTTGACTTAATTTCGATATCTAACAACTGCAACTTTATATCACGGAGATCTGATACTATAGGAGATACAGGGAGTGCAGAATTATTAGGCAAGTTGTATTTTTGAGGATTAATTTTATTATTGAACAACAACCATGTTCTCAATGAACCCAAAAAACTCATTAATATCAAAGCTGAATAGTTTTGGAAGTAGTTTTTAGTTTGTTTTTAGTTATAGCTATTTTAGGGGGATATCTGTGTGTGCAGGTGACTATTACTGTGCATAATTATTAGGCAACTTAACAAAAAACAAATATATACCCATTTCAATTATTTATTTTTACCAGTGAAACCAATATAACATCTCAACATTCACAAATATACATTTCTGACATTCAAAAACAAATCAGTGACCAATATAGCCACCTTTCTTTGCAAGGACACTCAAAAGCCTGCCATCCATGGATTCTGTCAGTGTTTTGATCTGTTCACCATCAACATTGCATGCAGCAGCAACCACAGCCTCCCAGACACTGTTCAGAGAGGTGTACTGTTTTCCCTCCTTGTAAATCTCACATTTGATGATGGACCACAGGTTCTCAATGGGGTTCAGATCAGGTGAACAAGGAGGCCATGTCATTAGATTTTCTTCTTTTATACCCTTTCTTGCCAGCCACGCTGTGGAGTACTTGGACGCGTGTGATGGAGCATTGTCCTGCATGAAAATCATGTTTTTCTTGAAGGATGCAGACTTCTTCCTGTACCACTGCTTGAAGAAGGTGTCTTCCAGAAACTGGCAGTAGGACTGGGAGTTGAGCTTGACTCCATCCTCAACCCGAAAAGGCCCCACAAGCTCATCTTTGATGATACCAGCCCAAACCAGTACTCCACCTCCACCTTGCTGGCGTCTGAGTCGGACTGGAGCTCTCTGCCCTTTACCAATCCAGCCACGGGCCCATCCATCTGGCCCATCAAGACTCCCTCTCATTTCATCAGTCCATAAAACCTTAGAAAAATCAGTCTTGAGATATTTCTTGGCCCTGTCTTGACGTTTCAGCTTGTGTGTCTTGTTCAGTGGTGGTCGTCTTTCAGCCTTTCTTACCTTGACCATGTCTCTGAGTATTGCACACCTTGTATATGGCCAAACTGGTGGCAAGTGGCATCTTGGCAGCTGCACGCTTGACTTTTCTCAGTTCATGGGCAGTTATTTTGCGCCTTGGTTTTTCCACACGCTTCTTGCGACCCTGTTGACTATTTTGAATGAAACGCTTGATTGTTCGATGATCACGCTTCAGAAGCTTTGCAATTTTAAGAGTGCTGCATCCCTCTGCAAGATATCTCACTATTTTTGACTTTTCTGAGCCTGTCAAGTCCTTCTTTTGACCCATTTTGCCAAAGGAAAGGAAGTTGCCTAATAATTATGCACACCTGATATAGGGTGTTGATGTCATTAGACCACACCCCTTCTCATTACAGAGATGCACATCACCTAATATGCTTAATTGGTAGTAGGCTTTCGATCCTATACAGCTTGGAGTAAGACAACATGCATAAAGAGGATGATGTGGTCAAAATACTCATTTGCCTAATAATTCTGCACTCCCTGTAGAGTTAGAATTTTTTTTAGCTCTAATGTATCTTCTAATGGTTTGAAAAAATCCAATTGGCTGAGTAGGGACCCAGGTTTTTACAAATGTGGGGGTAGACCCTGTAAATGCTGTAACTATGCCTTAGTGGGAGATAGCTTCACCTCAACTAATACTGGCGAAATTTACAGAATTAAGGAACGGTTAAATTGTAACTCCATTTTTACTATTTATCTCATAACTTGCACTTTCTGTAAATTTCAATATACAGGCCTTACCTCTAAGAATCTTAAAGATAGAGTTAGGGAGCACCTCTTATCTATAGAGGCAGATGTTCCCAAAACCCCTGTTGCGAAACATTTTTTTACACATCCAAACAGATTGGATTATTTCAAATTTCAGGGTATAGAACAAGTATCCCTAGGAGTGAGAGGTGGTGATAGATATCAAGCCCTGAGTAGGAAAGAAATCTTTTGGATACACACATTGAAAACAGGTTTTCCATTAGGAATGAACAAAATAAGTGATGTAAAGCTGTTTATTGATAGATAAGAGGTTTGATTTGTGTTCTAGTTAACCCTAGAGATTATTTCGCCTCATTCTTTTCATAGTTGCACTTCAACATTGCGTTTTATACGCTTTATTGTACATTGCTCAGCTAGCTCACACTTGGTATCACTTCAAACTTTTTCCTATGTCCAATTTTGAGATTGCTCCGAATTTGCCTCTCTTTCTGGCTTCCTTCTTTGATGAGGGATTTTAGCATGATATTCTTTTTACAGTGTTATAAAGTGATGTATTACTTGCATTTATCTTATGTATACTGTTGTGTGCTTTATTATACTCTTTACACTGTAATATAGGTTATGCTTATGTTTATAATCTCCTCCCAAATTATCCATTGAGAGTGTGGATACATCAAAATATCATCAGTTCTAGATTTGTTAAACTTTATTCATTTTTTTAAATGCGTCTTTATGTAGTAATGTTTTAATGGAGTTACATTGTGGCAGTTAACATTTTTGCCGTGAGTCAGGTCAGCCAATGGTTAACTTGTAGTTTTACCTGTGTTACCAATGATTGGTTATTAAGGCAACTCACCTCTGATTAAAGCAGATGCTTGAGACTCTGTCTTTAGCTCTGATGAACTGCCAGTAAGGCAGGAAACGTGTCAGCTGTGGACTCTGTGATCTGTGCTGTTAATGTTTTTAACGCAAGTGCAATAAATTGACTTTTAACATTTATATCTCTCCCTGCATGCATTTCTATTCCATGGGACTGTGCTATTGTTGAATTTTCACTTTATTTCATAGATTGGGACATATAAGGAAGCCTTATTGGAACTGGGCACTTTATTTTCTAAAGACATAAATTCTCCTATGTACTCAGGAGACACTATGTAGGCAGCCTAGACGCAGGCACTGGGACATAAAAATACTTGTGGTGGTTCACATCTCCTGGCGGTTTCATAAACAGATATGCCGACCGGGAGATTACTGTATTGGCGACGCCCACGATGGGCGGTACTAGAGGAGGCAGCAATTGCGTTGCGTGCCTTTTCTCCTTCACTTTCTGAGAACGGAAGGGAAGTTGTACAGTTGCTTTTCTTATTACGCATACTCTAATTTAACATGCGTATTTAGGACCGGAGACCGACTTCTGCAGCTGAGTTCCGGATCTGATAGTGTGGGAACGCTTCTGCTCAGAGGGAGTTGGTTATAGCGGTCAGGTAGGCACCTCAGTACTGCTGAGGTGTAGAGGTGATTTGCAGTGTTATTTAAGCTTTTCTGTCCTCTTTACACTTAAAAAATAAAAAAGGAAAAAAGTTACTGTTTTAAAATTTAAAGTGACAGTAAGGTTTTTGTATGTTTTGATTTTTATTAAAAAATTCAAACTTTTTATTGATAAATTGATTCATTGTGAGTCAGAATGGACCAAGAGGCCATGCAAAGTGTCACTTGTTCTTTGTGTTTTGATGCCAATGTGGAATCACCAATCCTGTTCCTCATGTATTGAGAGGACTTTAAACATAGGGATAGACTTTTTTCTGAGCCAACATTTTACAAAGAGGATGCTGTTCAGGGATCTAATGACAATGTTCAATATATGCTGCAGCTCTCTCCTCAGGTGTCCCAAATTTTACCGCCCTCACATGCAGTGCTCTGCGCTTCCTCTATAACTTCTTCTGGAGTTACTTTACAAGACATCGCTTCTCTCATGTCTTCTGCAGTTTCTGATGCGTTGTCTGCTTTTCCAATGTTGGAGGCAAAGCATAAGAGGAAAAACAGACATTCAGCAAGCGAGGTTGTTGCTATTTCAAATGCCCCCTCCCAAAAGCCTGAGGAGGAGGATACCTTATTAGCATCTGAAGGTGAAATTTAAAATTCTGACAGTGCAATTCCTCTCGCTGATACTGAAGTGGGTATCTTTCAGTTTTAAACTAGAACACCTCCGTCTGTTACTCAAGGAGGTTTTAGCTACATTGGACGTCAGCGACACCACGGTCGTTGTTAATCCTAAAAAATCCAGAAAGCTAAGCAAATATTTTGATCTACCTTCCTTGGTGGAGGTTTTTCCTGTACCAGATCGAGCTACTGAGATCATTGCTAAGGAATGGGAGAGACCGGGTATCCCTTTTTCTCCTTCTCCTATATTTTAAAAAAATATTTCTCATAGCTGACTCTATCAAGGAGTCTTGGCAAACAGTACCCAAGATGGAAGGGTCAGTTTCCACTCTGGCCGGGAGAACTACTATACCCATAGAGGATAGTTGTGCCTTTAAGGACCCTATGGATAAAAAATTAGAGGGGTTACTCAAGAAGATGTATGTACACCAGGGGTTACAATGGCAACCTGCTGTGTGCATTGCTACCGTCACTAGCACGACGGCATATTGGCTTGTTGCGTTGTACAGACACTCCCCTTGATGAGATTCAGGATAGGATAAAAGCTCTTAAGTTAGCTATTAACTTTATTACTGATGCTTCCATACAGGTTATCAAACTAGGAGCAAAAATATCAGGTTTTGCTGTTCAGAGCCTTATGGCTAAAGCCTTGGTCTGCGGATATGTCCTCTAAATCTAAACTTTTGGTGATTCCCTACAAGGGAAAGACCTTGTTTGGGCCAGGTTTAATGGAAATAATCTTTGATATTACGGGAGGAAAGGGTCATCTTCTCCCTCAGGATAAGAGAAACAAGCAAAAGGGACGTCAGAGTAATTCTCATTCCTTTCGAAATTTCAAGGGAAATTCTGCTGCTTCCTCTTCCAAGATCAGCCTAAACCTTCCTGGAGACACAATCAGTCTTGGAATAAGGACAAAAAATCCAAGAAGCCTGCTATTGAGTCAAAGACAGCATGAAGGGTCTGCCCCCAATCCGGGACCAGATCTTGTAGGGGGCAGGCTTTCCTTCTTCGCTCAGGCTTGGGTTCGAGATGTTCAGGATCCCTGGGCAGTAGACATAGTGTCCTAGGGATACAAACTAGAGTTCAAGATTTTTCCTCGCAGAGGCAGGTTTCTGCTTTCAAGAGTATCTGTAGAACAGACAAAAATAGTAAGAGACAACTTCGACCTGGGAGTGATAGTTCCTGTTCCGATGCAGGAACAGGGTCTGGGGTTTTATTCCAATCTGTTTGTGGTTCCCAAAAAAGAGTCTAAACAAATTTCTCAGAGTACCGTCCTTCAAGATGGAAACTATTCGTTCTATTCTCCTTTTGGTCCAAGAGGGTCAATTTATGACAACAGTGGATTTAAAGGACGCGTACCTGCATGTTCCCATTCACAAGGATTATCAAACAAGAAACAAGTTTCTATGGTTTGCCTTTCTAGACAAACACTTCCAATTTTTGGCTCTTCCTTTCGGGCTCGCCACAGCTCCCAGAATTTTCTCAAAGGTTCTGGGACCCCTACTGGTGTTGCTCCGATTATGGGGCATTGCAGTGGCGCCTTATCTGGACGACATCCTGGTCCAGGCGCCATCTTTTCAACAAACAAGGTCCCATACGGAAATGTTGTTATCCTTCCTGTGATCTCACGGATAGAAGGTAAATTTGGAAAAGAGCTCATTAGTTCCAAATACAAGGGTAACCTTCTTGGGAACCATAATAGATTCCCTATCAATGAAGATTTTTCTGACAGAAGTCAGGAAATCAAATATTTTAGATTCTTGTCTAGCACTTCAGTCCGCTTCTCGACCATCTGTGGCTCAATGCATAGAGGTAATCAGGCTGATGGTGGCAGCAATGGACATCATCCCATTCGCTTGGTTCCACCTCAGACCTCTGCAGTTAAACATGCTCAGTCAATGGAACGGAGATTATGCAGATTTGTCTCCATAAATTCTACTGGAGCAGGAGACAAGGGATTCTGTTCAATGGTGGTTGTCTCAGGATCATCTCTCCCAGGGATCCTGCTTTCGCAGACCCTCCTGGGTGATTGTGACAACAGATGCCAGCTTTCTAGGATGGGGATCAGTCTGGGGCTCCCTAAAGGCTCAGGGAGTTTGGACTCAGTCAGAGTCTGTTCTGCCTATAAACATTCTGGAGCTGAGAGCAATCTTCAATGCTCTTCTGGCCTGGCCCCAGATAGCCTCGGCCCAGTTTATCAGGTTCCAGTCGGACAACATAACTTCAGTGGTTTACATCAATCATCAGGGAGCAACGCGGAGTTCCTTAGCAATGATAGAGGTAGCCAAAATAATTTGGTGGGCAGAGACCCACTCTTGCAACTGGGAGGCGGACTTCCTGAGCAGGCAGACTTTTCACCTGGGGGAGTGGGAACTCCATCCGGAAGTATTTTCCAGCCTGTTCCTCAAATGGGGTCAGCCAGAATTGGATCTCATGGCATCTCGGCAGAATGCCAAACTTCCAAGGTACGTATCCAGATCCAGGGACCCTCAGGCTGTACTGATAGACGCCCTGGCAGTACCTTGGACCTTCAGACTAGCATACCTATTTCCTCCGTTTGCTCTTCTTCCTCGGGTCATTGCTCGAATCAAACAGGAGAGGGCATCGTGATCCTCATTGCACCGGCTTGGCCTCAGAGGATTTGGTATGCAGATCTGGTGGACATGTCATCTCTTCCACCTTGGAGACTTCTGTTGAGGAAGGACCTTCTACCTCAAGGGCCCTTACTTCATCCAAATTTAGTTTCTCTGAAGCTGACTATTTGCAGATTGAACGCTTAATTTTATCCAAGCGGGGCTTTTCAGAATCGGTCGAGACCATGATTTAGGCTTGTAAACCTGTAACTAGAAAGATTTACCACAAGATATGGTGTAAATATCTCTATAGGTGTGAATCCGAGGGCTACTCTTGGAGTAGAGTTAGGATTCTTAGAATTTTGTCATTTTTCCAAGAAGGTTTGGAGAAAAGATTATCGTCAAGTTCCCTAAAGGGTCAAATATCTGCCTTATCTATTTTGTTACATAAGCGTCTGGCAAACGTACCAGACGTGCAATCTTTTTGTCAGGCCTATGTTCAAACCAGTTACTCCTCCCTGGAGTCTTAATTTAGTTCTTAAGGTCCTTCAAGGGGCTCCGTTTGAGCCTATGCATTCCTTAGATATTAAGTTGTTATCTTGGAAAGTTTTGTTTCTTGTTGCTATTTCCTCTGCCCGTAGAGTGTCAGAGCTCTCGGCATTACAGTATGAATCTCATTACCTTATTTTTCATTCAGATAAGGTAGTTTTAAGTACAAAATTAGAATTTCTTCCTAAAGTAGTTTCTGACCGGAACATTAATCAGGAGATTGTTGTTCCTTCCTTGTGCCCTAATCCTTCTTCTCAGAAGGAACGACTTCTGAACAATTTAGACGTGGTACGGGCTTTAAAATTTTATCTACAGGCGACTAAGGATTTTTGTCAGTCTTCTGCCTTGTATGTGGTTTTCTTGGTTAAACGTAAGGGACAGAAGGCCACGGCTACTTCTCTGTCTTTTTGGCTGAAGAGTATAATACATTTTGCTTATGAAACTGCTGGACAGAACCCCCCAGAGAGAGTTACGGCTCACGAGGGCTGTTGCTTCCTCATGAGAATTCAGAAATGAAGCTTCTGTGGAACAGATTTGCAAGGCTGCAACTTGGTCATCTCTTCACACTTTTTCTATAAATTTGACACTTTTGTCTCGACTGAGGCCGCTTTTGGGAGAAAGCAGTGGTGCCTTCTGTTTAGGTTCCCTGTCTTGTCCATCCCGCGTCATCTGTGTATTCTAGCTTGGGTATTGATTCCCAATAGTAATTAGATGATCCGTGGACTCATCGTGTCCTTAAAAAGAAAAGAAAATTTATGCTTACCTGATAAATTTATTTCTTTTTTGACACTATGAGTCCACAGCCCGCCCTGTTTTATAGACAGGTTGATGGTTTATTATAAACTTCAGACACCTCTGCACCTTGCTACTTCCTTTCTCTCCTTTACTTTGGTCGAATGACTGGGGTGGGAGGGAAGGGAGGTGATATTTAACAGCTTTGCTGTGGTGCTCTTTGCCGCCTCCTGCTGGGCAGGAGTGATATTCCCAATAGTAATTAGATGATCCGTGGACTCATCGTGTCAAAAAAGAAATAAATTTATCAGGTAAGCATTTTACAATATTTTAGAAATTAAAGGGATACCAATATCATAGAAGATAATCTCAAGCAACACTACAAACCTTTATCTTTTATTAAAGAGACACTAAGCACATTTACTAACTTTCAGAATTCAGATAAAACATTCAATTGAAATCAACTTCATAAATTACTCCTTAACAATTTTAATACTTTCTATTGTTATCTTTATTTGATAAAGAAGACATCTAGGCTGAGGAGCCAAATAAATTCAGTTGAACCACCAAGGACAGCACTATTTTATTGGTGCTGTTCAATCAGCAAGGTCAACTCAGGTTTTTATTAAAAAATGGGCCTGCTTATAAACTTACATTCTTTATTTTCAAATAAAGATACAAATAGAATGATGAAATTTTGACAATAGGAGTAAATTAGAAACTTGATTAAAATTGTGCGCTCTATCTGAAGCATGAAAGATAAAATAGGTGTTCAGTTTCACTTTAATCCTCAGATACCCTTTATTACTAGAAATAGCAATGCACATGTGCAAGCCAATCATATGATGTATCTATGTGCAGTCATCAATCAGCAGCTATATAGTGTATCTGCATATGCTCTTCATCAAATTTTATTTAAAAGATGAAGAGAAACGAAATATTGAAAAAATATATATATATCTAAACAAATATATAATTTACCACATTGCATGCTATTTATACATCCTTCAAAATATATTTTGTTTTCATGTCACTTGAAAATAATATTTAAAGGGACAGTCTAGTCAAAATTAAACTTTCATGATTCAGATAGGGCATGCAATTTTAAACAACTTTCCAATTTACTTCTATTATCTAATTTGCTCAATTCTTTAGATATCCTTTGTTGAAGAAATAGTAATGCACATGTGTGAGCCAATCACACAAGGCCTCTATGTGCAGCAACCAATCAGCAGCTACTGAGCATATCTAGATATGCTTTTCAGCAAGTGATATCAAGAGAATGAATCAAATTAGATAATAGAAGTAAATTAGAAAGTTGTTTAAAATGACATGCTCTTTCTAAATCACGAAAGAAAAAAATTGGGTTTCATGTCCCTTTAAATGAATACAGCTACACCATAATTTTGTTTAAATATATATATTTATTCTAAAGCTTTTTTCTTTTTTTAAAATAAAGAAATAAAATCTAATGCATATTAGCCATGGCCTCCTGCAGGGCCTGCACAGCCCGGGATACAATATCCAGCCCCTCCGCCAGCTGGTGAAATATATCGGCCAGGAAGGGCTCTGTCTGTGTGCCCTGATCCAGATCTATAAAAAAACAAAAGAAAATATGTTATATAAATTCATTATCAAGATACAATTTTTAAAACCTAATATTAATTTTTCTTACATTCAATTCTAGCCACCTCCTCTTCTTCTGGTAGCACCGGCGACAAGGCTGGTGCTGGATCCTCCCCTGGTACTTGGTCGTCTGTCAGAGATGAAGCAAAAAAAAAAAAAACATTCAGCCAGATTACGAGTTTTGCGTTAGGATCTATGCGGGGCTGACGAGCAATTTTGTCTCACCGCTCATTTTACCTACAGCGCTGGTATTACGAGTTTTTACAAACCCGGCGTTAAAAGGCAAGAAGTGAGCGTAGAGCAAAATTGTGCTCCATACCGCACTTCAATACCAGCGCTGCTTAAGTCAGAGGTGAGCTGGTCGTACGTGCTCGTGCACGATTTCCCCATAGACATCAATGGGGAGAGCCAGCTGAGAAAAAGTTTAACACCTGCCAAAAAGCAGCGTAAATCTCAGTAACGCAGCCCCATTGATTCCTATGGGGAAACTAAAGTTATAGAATGATAGTGTCTTATCGGTGCGCAAATTCTACCCCTGCACATACACTAATCTGCACCCATAAGCAGAAATAAGAAAAAACAATATTCAGTATAAATGTGTGTGTGTGCGCTATCAGCTATGGGGATATAAAATAAGGGATCTGTATCTATGGTCTCTATACCAGCTGGAATAAAAAAAATGATATAATAACTACTAAAGATATAATGCAAAAAAATGTATTATATATGACTGGTCATAAAAAAACGTTACTGCAATTAATGCTTATTGAACTCTAAAATAATTAAGAATTCTAAAAATTTGTGAATGGATGAGTACTTATTCTTGCAATAAATGGCAAATAATGCATACTACCTGGTGTAAAAAATGTTCAATATACAAATAGTACAAGCAAACTATAAAAGGCAATATCCTTGTATTGCTCAATGAACAAGTAGTCCATGCAAACTAGAAAAGGCAATATCCTTATATTGCGTGGCAGTATCCTTATATTGCGTGGCAGCTAGAGTTAATTCTATTAACCAGACGTGTATAACTCAATATGTATATCTGTGGCCACT
The DNA here is from genome assembly GCF_027579735.1 of Bombina bombina. NCBI lineage: Eukaryota > Metazoa > Chordata > Amphibia > Anura > Bombinatoridae > Bombina > Bombina bombina. The sequence goes on along the minus strand of NC_069503.1, from coordinate 234,639,180 downwards.
CCGTGTCAAATAATGTCAAATAGATGTAAACTTATCTTTACCGGATGTCAGAGTTCCAATATGCATAACAAATATCTCTGGACAGAGATATTTGTTATACATATTGGAACTCTGACATCCGGTAAAGATAAGGAAACTAAAGTTATGTTTACACATAACACCCTAACATGAACCCCGAGTATAAACACCCCTAATCTTACACTTATTAACCCCTAATCTGCCGCCCCGACATCGCCGACACCTACATTATACAGGGAGTGCAGAATTATTAGGCAAATGAGTATTTTGACCACATCATCCTCTTTATGCATGTTGTCTTACTCCAAGCTGTATAGGCTCGAAAGCCTACTACCAATTAAGCATATTAGGTGATGTGCATCTCTGTAATGAGAAGGAGTGTGGTCTAATGACATCAACGCCCTATATCAGGTGTGCATAATTATTAGGCAACTTCCTTTCCTTTGGCAAAATGGGTCAAAAGAAGGACTTGACAGGCTCAGAAAAGTCAAAAATAGTGAGATATCTTGCAGAGGGATGCAGCACTCTTAAAATTGCAAAGCTTTTGAAGCGTGATCATCGAACAATCAAGCATTTCATTCAAAATAGTCAACAGGGTCGCAAGAAGCGTGTGGAAAAACCAAGGCGCAAAATAACTGCCCATGAACTGAGAAAAGTCAAGCGTGCAGCTGCCAAGATGCCACTTGCCACCAGTTTGGCCATATTTCAGAGCTGCAACATCACTGGAGTGCCCAAAAGCACAAGGTGTGCAATACTCAGAGACATGGCCAAGGTAAGAAAGGCTGAAAGACGACCACCACTGAACAAGACACACAAGCTGAAACGTCAAGACTGGGCCAAGAAATATCTCAAGACTGATTTTTCTAAGGTTTTATGGACTGATGAAATGAGAGTGAGTCTTGATGGGCCAGATGGATGGGCCCGTGGCTGGATTGGTAAAGGGCAGAGAGCTCCAATCCGACTCAGACGCCAGCAAGGTGGAGGTGGAGTACTGGTTTGGGCTGGTATCATCAAAGATGAGCTTGTGCGGCATTTTCGGGTTGAGGATGGAGTCAAGCTCAACTCCCAGTCCTACTGCCAGTTTCTGGAAGACACCTTCTTCAAGCAGTGGTACAGGAAGAAGTCTGCATCCTTCAAGAAAAACATGATTTTCATGCAGGACAATGCTCCATCACACGCGTCCAAGTACTCCACAGCGTGGCTGGCAAGAAAGGGTATAAAAGAAGAAAATCTAATGACATGGCCTCCTTGTTCACCTGATCTGAACCCCATTGAGAACCTGTGGTCCATCATCAAATGTGAGATTTACAAGGAGGGAAAACAGTACACCTCTCTGAACAGTGTCTGGGAGGCTGTGGTTGCTGCTGCACGCAATGTTGATGGTGAACAGATCAAAACACTGACAGAATCCATGGATGGCAGGCTTTTGAGTGTCCTTGCAAAGAAAGGTGGCTATATTGGTCACTGATTTGTTTTTGTTTTGTTTTTGAATGTCAGAAATGTATATTTGTGAATGTTGAGATGTTATATTGGTTTCACTGGTAAAAATAAATAATTGAAATGGGTATATATTTGTTTTTTGTTAAGTTGCCTAATAATTATGCACAGTAATAGTCACCTGCACACACAGATATCCCCCTAAAATAGCTATAACTAAAAACAAACTAAAAACTACTTCCAAAACTATTCAGCTTTGATATTAATGAGTTTTTTGGGTTCATTGAGAACATGGTTGTTGTTCAATAATAAAATTAATCCTCAAAAATACAACTTGCCTAATAATTCTGCACTCCCTGTACTTATTAACCCCTAATCTGCCGCTCCGGACACCACCGCCACCTACATTATACTTATTAACCCATAATCTGCTGCCCCCAACATCGCCGACACCTACATTATATTTATTAACCCCTAATCTGCCGCCCCCAATGTCGCCGCCCCTATATTACATTTATTAACCCCTAAACCTAAGTCTAACCCTAACACCCCCTAACTTAAATAGTAATTTTATTTAGATTTATTTAAATTATATCATTAACTACATTATTCCTATTTAAAACTAAATACTTACCTATAAAATAAACCCTAAGCTAGCTACAATATAACTAATAGTTACATTGTAACTAGCTTAGGGTTTATTTTTATTTTACAGGCAAGTTTGTATTTATTTTAACTAGGTAGAATAGTTATTAAATAGTTATTAACTATTTAATAACTACCTAGCTAAAATAAATACAAATTGACCTGTAAAATAAAACCTAACCTAAGTTACAATAACACCTAACACTACACTACAATTAAATAAATTAACTAAATTAAAAACAATTAAATGTATTTATTTAAAATGGAGTATATTCGTTCTTTATTAAAAGAAGTGTTGATTGCATTAGATATGGAGGAGACTAGTCCTCTTGATACTAAAACTAATAAATGTTTAAATTCGGTTTATAAACCTCATGTAGTTATTCCAGAGGTTTTTCCAGTTCCTGATGCTATTTCAGATATGATTTCTAAGGAATGGAATAGACTGGGTACTTATTTTACTCCTTCTTCAAGGTTTAAAAAATTGTATCCTTTGCCTACTGATAGATTGGAGTTTTGGGAAAAGATCCCCAAAGTTGATGGGGACATCTCTACTCTTGCTAAACGTACAACTATTCCTACGGAAGATAGTACTTCTTTTAAGGATCCTTTAGATAGGAAGCTTGAATCTCATCTAAGGAAAGCTTATTTATGTTCAGGCCATCTTCTTAGGCCTGCTATTTCTTTGGCTGATGTTGCAGCTGCTTCAACTTTTTGGTTGTAAACTTTAGCGCAACAAGTATCAGATCATAATGTGTATAGCATTGTTAAATTAATTCAACATGCTAATAATTTCATTTGTGATGCCATTTTTGATATCATCAGAATTTATGTTAAATATATGTATTTAGCTATTTTAGCTAGAAGAACTTTATTGCTTAAATCTTGGAATGCTGATATGACTTCTAAATCGACATTGCTATCTCTTTCTTTCCAAGGTAATAAATGATTTGGTTCTCAGTTGGATTCTATAATTTCAACTGTCACTGGTGGGAAGGGAGCTTTTTTGCCTCAGGATAAAAAAATCTAAGGGTAAATTTAAAGCTTCTAAACATTTTTGTTCCTTTTGACAGAATAAGGAACAGAAACCTAGTCCTTCCCCTAAGGAATCTGTCTCCAATTGGAAGCCTTCCTCAATCTGGAATAAATCCAAGTCATTTAAGAGCTCTAAACCAGCCCCCAAGTCCGCATGAAGGTGCGGCCCTCATTCCAGCTCAGCTGGTAGGGGGCAGATTACATTTTTTCAAGGATGTTTGGATAAATTCAGTCCAAAATCATTGGATTCAGAACATTGTCTCTCAGGGGTACAGAATAGGTTTCAGAGTAAGACCGCCTGTGAGAAGTTTCTTTCTCTCACACATTCCAGTGAACCCAGAGAAAGTGCAGGCTTTCCTGAAGTGTGTTTCAGACCTAGAGTTATCTGGGGTAATCGTGCCAGTTCCTTTTCAGGAACAGGGTCTGGGGTTTTATTCAAATCTGTTCATTGTCCCAAAGATAGAAAATTCATTCAGACCAGTTCTGGATCTAAAAGTCTTGAATCGTTATGTAAGAGTACCAACATTCAAAATGGTGACTATAAGGACTATTCTGCCTTTTGTTCAGCAAGGGCATTATATGTCCACAATAGACTTACAGGATGCATATCTTCATATTCCGATTCATCCAGATCATTATCAGTTTCTGAGATTCTCTTTTCTAGACAAGCATTACCAATTTGTTGCTCTTCCTTTTTGCCTAGCGACAGCTCCAAAGATCTTTTCAAAGGTTCTCGGTGCCCTACTCTCTGTAATCAGAGAGCGGGGTATTGCAGTGTTTCCTTATTTGGACGATATCTTGGTACTTGCTCAGTCTTTACATTCTGCAGAATCTCACACAAATCAACTAGTGTTGTTTCTTCAAAGACATGGTTGGAGGATCAATTTACCAAAAAGTTCTTTGATTCCTCAGACAAGGGTAACCTTTTTAGGTTTCCAAATAGATTGAGTATCCATGACTTTGTCCCTAACAGACAAGAGACGTCTGAAATTGGTTGCAGCCTGTCGGAACCTTCAGTCTCAATCATTCCCTTCAGTAGCTATGTGCATGGAAGTTTTAGGTCTCATGACTGCAGCATCGGACGCGATCCCCTTTGCTCGTTTTCACATGAGACCTCTACAGCTTTGTATGCTGAACCAATGGTGCAGGGGTTATACAAAGATATCACAATTAGTATCCTTAAATCCTAATGTACGACACTCTCTGACGTGGTGGATAGATCACCATCGTTTAGTTCAAGGGGCTTCTTTTGTTCGACCAACCTGGACTGTGATCACAACAGATGCGAGTCTTTCAGGTTGGGGAGCTGTTTGGGGATCTCTGACAGCACAAGGGGTTTGGAAATCTCAAGAGGTGAGATTACCAATAAATATTTTAGAGCTCAGTGCAATTCTCAGAGCTCTTGGTTTTGGCCTCTATTAAAGAGAGAACCGTTCATTTGTTTTCAGACAGACAATATCACAACAGTGGCATATGTCAATCATCAGGGTGGGACTCACAGTCCCCAAGCTATGAAAGAAGTATCTTGGATACTTGCTTGGGCGGAATCCAGCTCTTGTCTAATCTCTGCGGTGCATATCCCAGGTGTAGACAATTGGGAGGCAGATTATCTCAGCCGTCAGACTTTACATCCAGGGGAGTGATCTCTCCATCCAGATGTGTTTTCTCAGATTGTTCAGTTGTGAGGTCTTCCAGAGATAGATCTCATGGCCTCTCATCTAAACAAGAAACTTCCCAGATACCTGTCCAGGTCCAGGGGTGTTCAGGCGGAGGCAGTGGATGCGCTGACACTTCCTTGGTGTTATCATCCTGCTTACATTTTCCAACCTCTAGTTCTCCTTCCAAGAGTGATCTCCAAAATCATCATGGAACAATCGTTTGTGTTGCTGGTAGCTCCAGCATGGCCACACAGGTTTTGGTATGCGGATCTGGTTCGGATGTCCAGTTGCCAGCCTTGGCCACTTCCGTTAAGGCCGGACCTACTGTCTCAAGGTCCGTTTTTCCATCAGGATCTCAAATTATTAAATTTGAAGGTATGGAAATTGAACGCTTAGTACTAAGTCATAGAGTAGAGGGATTAATACTATGTTACAAGCTCGTAAATCTGTCTCTAGAAAGATTTATTATAGAATTTGGAAGACTTACATTTCATGGTGTTCTTCTCATAAATTCTCTTGGCATTCTTTGAGAATTCCTAGAATTTTACAGTTTCTTCAGGATGATTTGGATAAGGGTTTGTCTGCAAGTTTCTTGAAGGGACAAATCTCTGCTCTTTCTGTTTTATTTCACAGAAAGATTGCTATACTTCCTGATATTCACTGTTTTGTACAGGCTTTAGTTCGTATTAAGCCTGTCATTAAATCAATTTCTCCTCCTTGGAGTCTTAATTTGGTTTTGAAGGCTTTACAGGCTCCTCTATTTGAGCCTATGCATTCTTTGGAAATTAAACTACTTTCTTTGAAAGTGTTGTTCCTTTTGGCTATCTCTTCTGCTAGAAGAGTTTCTGAGCTATCTGCTCTTTCTTGTGAATCTCCTTTTCTGATCTTTCATCAGGATTAGGCAGTTTTGCAGACTTCTTTTCAATTTTTACCTAAGGTTAAGAATTCTAACAACATTAGTAGAGAAATTGTTGTCCCTTCCTTGTGTCCTAATCCTAAGAATTCTTTGGAAAGATCCTTACATTCTTTGGATGTGGTAAGAGCTTTGAAATATTATGTGGACGCTACTAAAGATTTCAGGAAGACTTCCAGTCTATTTGGTTTTTTTTTCTGGTCCTAGGAAAGGTCAGAAGGCTTCTGCTATTTCCTTGGCTTTTTGGTTGAAACTTTTGATTCATCAAGCTTATTTGGAGTCGGGTCAGGCCCCGCCTCAGAGGATTACAGCTTATTCTACTAGATCAATCTCCACTTCGTGGGTCTTTAAGAATGAAGCTTCAGTTGATCAGATTTGCAAAGCGGCAACTTGGTCCTCTTTGCATACATTTACTAAATTCTACCGTTTTGATGTATTTGCTTCTTCAGAAGCAGTTTTTGGTAGAAAAGTTCTTCAGGCAGCTGTTTCAGTTTGATTCTTCTGCTTTTGATTTAAGTTTTTTTCTTTAATTTATGAGAATAAACTTATTTTTTTGGGTTGTGGAAAAAGGCTGTTACATCCATCTTCAAGGAAGCAGCAGAAGTCTTCATCCAACCGGGCCGAAGTCCTCAACGAAGCCGGGAGAAGTCTTCATCCAAGCCGGGCGAAATCTTCTATCTTCATCCATCCGACGCGGAGCGGGTCCACGTTCAAGACATCCAACGCAGAGCATCCTCTTCATCCGGAGTCTTCTTACTAAATGAAGGTTCCTTTTAGTGACGTCATCCAAGATGGCGTCCCTTAGATTCCAATTGGCTGATAGAATTCTATCAGCCAATCGGAATTAAGGTAGAAAAAAATCAGCCAATAGGATTGAGCTCGCATTCTATTGGCTGTTTCAATCAGCCAATAGAATGCGAGCACAATCCTATTGGCTGATTGGATCAGTCAATAGGATTGAACTTCAATCCTATTGTCTGATTGCATCAGCCAATAGGATTTTTTTTTATCTTAATTCCGATTGGCTGATAGAATTCTATCAGCCAATCGGAATCTAAGGGGCACCATCTTGGATGACGTCACTTAAAGAGATATTCATTACGAAGAAGCCGTCGTTTGAAGAGGATGCTCCGCGTCGGATGTCTTGAAGATGGACTCGCTCTACGTCGGATGGATGAAGATAGAAGATGCCGTCTGGATTTCTGCCCGTCTGGATGACCACTTCGCCTGGCTTGGATGAAGACTTCTCTCGGCTTCGTTGAGGACTTCGGCCCGGTTGGATGAAGACTTCTGCCGCTTCCTTGAGGATGGATGATCGGTCTTCAGAACAGTAAGTCGATCTTCAGGGGGTTAGTGTTAGGTTTTTTTAAGGGTTTATTGGGTGGGTTTATTTTTTAGGTTAGGGCTTTGGGCTGCAATAGAGCTAAATGCACTTTTAAGGGCAACGCCCATCCAAATGCCCTTTTCAGGGCAATGGGGAGTTTAGGTTTTTTTAGTTAGTATTTTATTTGGGGGGTTGATTGTGTGCGTGGTGGGTTTAACTGTTGGGGGGGTTGTTTGTAAAAAAAATTTACAGGTAAAAGAGCTGATTACTTTTGGGCAATGCCCCGCAAAAGGCCCTTTTAAGGGCTATTGATAGTTTAGTTTAAGATAGGGTTTTTTTTTATTTTGGGGGGTCTTTTTTTATTTTGGTAGGGCTATTAGATTAGGTGTAATTAGTTTAAAGATCTGTAATTTGTTTTTCATTTTCTGTAATTTAGTGGGTTTTTCTTGTGATTTAGCTAATTTAATTTCATTTATTTGTTTTTAATTTAATTAATTTATTTAATTGTAGTGTAGTGTTAGGTGTTAGTATAACTTAGGTTATGTTTTATTTTACAGGTCAATTTATATTTATTTTAGGTAGTTATTAAATATTTAATAACTATTTAATAAGTATTCTACCTAGTTAAAATAAATACATACTTGCCTTTAGAATAAAAATAAACTCTAAGCTAGCTACAATGTAACTATTAGTTATATTGTAGCTATCTTAGGGTTTATTTTATAGGTAAGTATTTAGTTTTAAATAGGAATAATTTAGTTAATTATAGTAATTTTCTTTAGATTTATTTAAGTTAGGGGATGTTAGGGTTAGGTTTAGACTTAGATTTAGGGGTTAATAAATTTAATATAGTGGCGGCGACGTTGGGGACGGCAGATTAGGGGTTAATAAGTATAATGTAGGTGGCAGCGATGTTAGGGGCGGTAGATTAGGGTTTAATAATATTTAACTAGTGTTTGCGAGGCGGGAGTGTGGCGGTTTAGGGGTTAATATGTTTATTATAGTGGCAGCGATGTCCGGAGCGGCAGATTAGGGGTTCAAAATTTTATTATAGTGTTTGCGATGTGGGAGGGCCTCGGTTTAGGGGTTAATAGGTAGTTTATGGGTGTTAGTGTACTTTTCAGCACTTTAGTTTGAGTTTTATGCTACAGCGTTGTAGTGTAAAACTCATAACTACTGACTTTAGAATGCGTTTCGGATCTTGGAGGTAGAGGGTGTACCGCTCACTTTTTGGCCTCCCAGGACAGACAGACAATACCAGCGCTATGGAAGTCCCATATAAAAAAAAGGGTTTACAACGTTTACGTAAGTCGTTTTGCGGTAAGGCCAAAGAAGTGTGCGGTGCCCCTAAACCTGCAAGACTCATAATAGCAGCGGTAGTGAAAAAGCAGCAGTAGGACCTGTTAACGCTGCTTTTTCAGCTTAACGAAAAACTCGTAATCTAGCCGCTAGTTAGTATGGGGAATATGTGAAAGGCCTATATTATACACAAAATTGTTGTAGAAAAACTGGTAGAAACATTTACATTTTACAAATACAATCCATAACATTAACCTGTACCTATATAAATAAAAAAGATTGAATGTGAAATACTGCAAACATAGTATTATACTTGAAAATTACCTTGGATATCAGGGACTTCCATATCTGTCACTGAGTCATCGTCTGGACGACCCTCAAGCAGTGTGAAAGGCAATGGGGAGAAAAGCGGTTGCTCCTTGGTGTTGCCATTGACACTGGCCTGACGTACCAGGGGATTTTTGTCCGCCTGAGATCTATGGAAATATAAAGTTGTATGTCCACATTAGATCCAGGTGATATTTTTCTATTTTGTGTAATGTATCTGCAGCTGTAATGCATGTCATCTTTATTTCCTATGATAAAACTAACAAACAATTTAAAATAATATATATATATATATATATATATATTCACATGCAGTATATATATATATATATATATATATATATATATATACATATATATTTTTATTTTAATATATATATATATATATATATATATAAATATATACATACAGGCAGTATATATATATATATATATATATGTATATACATATATATATATATATATATATATATATATATATATATATATATTAATATATATATATATATATATATATATACACAAAACACGGAAGGGGACTGCACTCTCATAGTGGACCGGGTACACATCCCATGACCCTGCAACATGCTCAGCCCTGGGTGCTCACGGGCACTCACAGGAAGCTGCGCTGTCCCCAGAGTCACAGGCAGTTAACCCCAGACCGGTCTGGGTGCAAGAACCATAGGAAAAATTACAAAACAAATTAATACAACGCACAGAGAAAGTCCAGCACTTACTTACAAACTTAAAAGTTTTGAAATTAAAATGGGCCTGCAACAAAACTTTTATTCTTTGATTTTAAAATAAAGATATTTACAGAATAAAATAAAATAAATATGATTACATTACAAAGTCATTTAAAATTCAATACTCTATCATGAATGAAAATTTTTGGATCTGCGTTATTGAAATATACATAATTTATAAGTACAATACACAATATTATAAGTAATATTTACAGACTCGAATGATCGATCGTAAGTCCTGGTATCGCTCATTTTCGCGTCTCCTAAGGTCCGAAAACCTCCGGAGAGAACTCCGAAGTGACCTCCTGATCCCCGACATCCTTCTCATACGCTGCATCATCTCATAGACGATGCAGTCCCGGTCCTCATGGGCGATCCTTTGCACACCTCCTATCCTCCTAGGGAAGTAACGATCCATCCCATATACCAATATTACAATTTTAATAATTCACCATCCGTGAAACTTGGTGGTCGCGTCATTTTGTACTCAAAAAAATTATGTAAAATAATTTTTACGTGCGACACAAATATACCAATTACATAGAAATCTGATTGGTTATTGAAAGTGGAAACAAATTATTAATATTTGGTTGGCAGATTATATTTATCACGTGTTCATGACGATTGCTATGTAATACACAAACATTTTAAACCAATCATATTATATGCGTCCCCAATGACTGACTGACTAACAATAAAATAAAATGTATTATTATCTCTGCGTTAACGAATAACTTTTATTTATCCACAAAAAAGGGCCTTTTAAATATACATTTGATAATAGGATTATCTGTATTGTGGCATCTTATTAGTATTGTCAAAAAATTAATGATGTGATCCCTCTCCTCGCGGACAATACCTCTCACTCACACAATTCGTGTGAAATAGCGGTCCATCCCGTAAACCAGGATGACCAATTCACCGTCACTAAATAATTTAGATTGTGCCATCTTGAACTCTAAAATCAGTCGCTAATATTAGTTAACTGCGACACAACAATCACAATTATAGATTGTTATTGTTAGTTGTGTATAAAGTTGACATTTGAGGATTATATTAATCAGGCGTCATCAATGACGGCATTATAAATAAGATGTACTCTTTACTACTGTAAAAGTTTAATTGATGATTGTCTAATTGTTAACGGCTGATTGTCTACATATTAACTATCTATTAAAGGAAATTGAAAATGAAGTCTATTAAGTCCTACTAAGCTTTGATAAGAGCTGTAGGTCTTCCTTTGATTGTGTTTTCTAATATTATTATTGCGACTTTTGTGTGCTTTATTATTTCTTTTTGAATATGGCGTCTGGAAAGACTAAATCAGGGAGAAATGTTCAATTTAATTTTGAGCAGAAAAGAGTTTTAGTTACCCTTGTTTTAGAGCACTATGATTTTATTTTTGGTTGCAAAGCCCAACAGACCTCGCTCTCCAAAAAACAAGAAATTTGGAGAGCTATAGCTGGCAGTGTCTCCGACCGAAGGCACTCATGCGAAATCGGTGGAGCACTGTAAGATAAGATTCTCTGACATCAAGAGAATCTTGAAGACCAAGCTGGCCAGGGAGAAGCAGGCTGCACGTTCTACAAGTGGTGGCGTGCTGTATACAGCTAGCTCTCCGAATACGAGACTCAGCTGATGGAGAAGCTGGGGGCAAATATGATGCTCGGTCTGGATTTGTTTGGGCATGATACTGACGAGTTGGCAGGTAATTTCTATTACATGCATTTTTTATGTCGCAAAATGTTTTAAATTAATATATATATATATATATATATTTTTAGTGAGATTATGATGTACAATTATGTTGATACTCATGTTTTATTTCATGTTTTAATTCTTTCAAGCATCTACCAGTGCTGCTACTACTGCAGGTACAGCTACTGCTGATGCTGCCAACGAAGGTGATGAAACACTACTATTGCCCGTATCCAGTCCAGCCACAGCTTCTCCTCGGCCGCCACACACCCGGGCATTATGTGCAGCACCCCTGATGGAGCAAGCATTGGCCGTTCTACAGATATGTTTTTTAATATTCATTTTGTTTTAATTAAAATGCTCTTACTCGTATGATTAAAAAAGATTTTTAACTCTGCATATTCACATTTGTTTTTTTCAGCTGAAGTCCGAAGAGCTTTGGGACACCCTCCAAGATCTATGATCTCCTCCTCAGAAAACAAGATCAAACATTAATGTTATGTGTGCTCACATTAGCAGGACTGTCAATAGCTCAATGTGAAAGTTCAATTTGTATTAATGAAGAATATCACAGTCTTAAAAACTAATGTTAAATTACATAGATTGTTTATATAATCTCTCATTTTATAGTTTTTAAAAGAATAGTATAGTCAAATGATGATATTCCTCATTTACATAGAACATGCATTTTATATACACATCCTAAAAGTGGCCTATAGTTACATTTCTATTTTTATTATTATATTTAGTTTAAAAATAATTTAAAGGGACCTGAAACACAAGCCTTTACTTTACTGTAGATTCTGATAGAGAATACTATATTAATCATTTTTAAAATGTACTTCTATTAATTAATTTGCATCATTATCTTGTTATCCTTTGCTTAAAAGTTTATCTTGGCAAGCTTAGCTCTGTAGTATCAAAGAACCAAGGTTATATATGATGATTGGTTGATGTATAGATATATACAGATTGTCATTGGCTCACCAGTGTGTTCAGTCAGCAACCAGTAGTGCATTGCTGCTCATTCAACAAAACATACCGAGCGAATGAAACAAATTAAATAATAGAAGTACATTTGTTTTAAAAATGTAAATTGTATTCTCTAGCTTAATCATGAAAGAACATTTTTGATTTGCCAGTCTCTTTAAACTTAGAATAAATCACAGGTTTGGATCATCAAATCAAATCAAATTGCATGCTCTATCACCAGCATTACCCTTATTTCTTTCATGTAATTAGCAAGAGTCCATGAGCTAGTGACGTATGGGATATACATTCCTACCAGGAAGGGCAAAGTTTCCCAAACCTCAAAATGCCTATAAATACACCCCTCACCACACCCACAATTCAGTTTTACAAACTTTGCCTCCGATGGAGGTGGTGAAGTAAGTTTGTGCTAGATTCTACGTTGATATGCGCTCCGCAGCAAGTTGGAGCCCGGTTTTCCTCTCAGCGTGCAGTGAATGTCAGAGGGATGTGAGGAGAGTATTGCCTATTTGAATGCAGTGATCTCCTTCTACGGGGTCTATTTCATAGGTTCTCTGTTATCGGTCGTAGAGATTCATCTCTTACCTCCCTTTTCAGATCGACGATATACTCTTATATATACCATTACCTCTGCTGATTCTCGTTTCAGTACTGGTTTGGCTTTCTACAAACATGTAGATGAGTGTCCTGGGGTAAGTAAATCTTATTTTCTGTGACACTCTAAGCTATGGTTGGGCACTTTGTTTATAAAGTTCTAAATATATGTATTCAAACATTTATTTGCCTTGACTCAGAATGTTCAACATTCCTTATTTTTCAGACAGTCAGTTTCATATTTGGGATAATGCATTTGAATTAATCATTTTTTTCTTACCTTCAAAAATTTGACTCTTTTTCCCTGTGGGCTGTTAGGCTCGCGGGGGCTGAAAATGCTTCATTTTATTGCGTCATTCTTGGCGTGGACTTTTTTGGCGCAAAAAATCTTTTCGTTTCCGGCGTCATACGTGTCGCCGGAAGTTGCGTAATTTTTTGACGTTATTTTGCGCCAAAAATGTCGGCGTTCCGGATGTGGCGTCATTTTTGGCGCCAAAAGCATTTAGGCGCCAAATAATGTGGGCGTCTTATTTGGCGCTAAAAAATTTGGGCGTCGCTTTTGTCTCCACATTATTTAAGTCTCATTTTTCATTGCTTCTGGTTGCTAGAAGCTTGTTCTTTGGCATTTTTTCCCATTCCTGAAACTGTCATTTAAGGAATTTGATCAATTTTGCTTTATATGTTGTTTTTTCTCTTACATATTGCAAGATGTCTCACGTTGCATCTGAGTCAGAAGATACTACAGGAAAATCGCTGTCTAGTGCTGGATCTACCAAAGCTAAGTGTATCTGCTGTAAACTTTTGGTAGCTATTCCTCCGGCTGTTGTTTGTATTAATTGTCATGACAAACTTGTTAATGCAGATAATATTTCCTTTAGTAAAGTACCATTGCCTGTTGCAGTTCCTTCAACATCTAAGGTGCAGAATGTTCCTGATAACATAAGAGATTTTGTTTCTGAATCCATCAAGAAGGCTATGTCTGTTATTTCTCCTTCTAGTAAACGTAAAAAATCTTTTAAAACTTCTCTCCCCCCTACAGATGAATTTTTAAATGAACATCATCATTCTGATTCTGATGACTCTTCTGGTTCAGAGGATTCTGTCTCAGAGATTGATGCTGATAAATCTTCATATTTATTTAAAATGGAATTTATTCGTTCTTTACTTAAAGAAGTCCTAATTGCTTTAGAAATAGAGGATTCTGGTCCTCTTGATACTAATTCTAAACGTTTAGATAAGGTATTTAAATCTCCTGTGGTTATTCCAGAAGTTTTTCCTGTTCCTAATGCTATTTCTGCAGTAATTTCCAAAGAATGGGATAAATTGGGTAATTCATTTACTCCTTCTAAACGTTTTAAGCAATTATATCCTGTGCCGTCTGACAGATTAGAATTTTGGGACAAAATCCCTAAAGTTGATGGGGCTATTTCTACCCTTGCTAAACGTACTACTATTCCTACGTCAGATGGTACTTCGTTTAAGGATCCTTTAGATAGGAAAATTGAATCCTTTCTAAGAAAAGCTTATCTGTGTTCAGGTAATCTTCTTAGACCTGCTATATCATTGGCTGATGTTGCTGCAGCTTCAACTTTTTGGTTGGAAACTTTAGCGCAACAAGTAACAGATCATGATTCTCATGATATTATTATTCTTCTTCAGCATGCTAATAATTTTATCTGTGATGCCATTTTTGATATTATCAGAGTTGATGTCAGGTTTATGTCTCTAGCTATTTTAGCTAGAAGAGCTTTATGGCTTAAGACTTGGAATGCTGATATGGCTTCTAAATCAACTCTACTTTCCATTTCTTTCCAGGGTAACAAATTATTTGGTTCTCAGTTGGATTCTATTATTTCAACTGTTACTGGTGGGAAAGGAACTTTTTTACCACAGGATAAAAAATCTAAGGGTAAAAACAGGGCTAATAATCGTTTTCGTTCCTTTCGTTTCAACAAAGAACAAAAGCCTGATCCTTCATCCTCAGGAGCAGTTTCAGTTTGGAAACCATCTCGAGTCTGGAATAAATCCAAGCCTGCTAGAAAGGCAAAGCCTGCTTCTAAGTCCACATGAAGGTGCGGCCCTCATTCCAGCTCAGCTGGTAGGGGGCAGGTTACATTTTTTCAAAGAAATTTGGATCAATTCTGTTCACAATCTTTGGATTCAGAACATTGTTTCAGAAGGGTACAGAATTGGTTTCAAGATGAGACCTACTGCAAAGAGATTTTTTCTTTCCCGTGTCCCAGTAAATCCAGTGAAAGCTCAAGCATTTCTGAATTGTGTTTCAGATCTAGAGTTGGCTGGAGTAATCATGCCAGTTCCAGTTCCTTAACAGGGTATGGGGGTTTTATTCAAATCTCTTCATTGTACCAAAGAAGGAGAATTCCTTCAGACCAGTTCTGGATCTAAAAATATTGAATCGTTATGTAAGGATACCAACGTTCAAGATGGTAACTGTAAGGACTATCTTGCCTTTTGTTCAGCAAGGGCATTATATGTCCACAATAGATTTACAGGATGCATATCTGCATATTCCGATTCATCCAGATCATTATCAGTTCCTGAGATTCTCTTTTCTGGACAAGCATTACCAGTTTGTGGCTCTGCCGTTTGGCCTAGCTACAGCTCCAAGAATTTTTACAAAGGTTCTCGGTGCCCTTCTGTCTGTAATCAGAGAACAGGGTATTGTGGTATTTCCTTATTTGGACGATATCTTGGTACTTGCTCAGTCTTTACATTTAGCAGAATCTCATACGAATCGTCTTGTGTTGTTTCTTCAAGATCATAGTTGGAGGATCAATTTACCAAAAAGTTCATTGATTCCTCAGACAAGGGTGACCTTTCTGGGTTTCCAGATAGATTCAGTGTCCATGACTCTGTCTTTAACAGACAAGAGACGTCTAAAATTGATTTCAGCTTGTCGAAACCTTCAGTCACAATCATTCCCTTCGGTAGCCTTATGCATGGAAATTCTAGGTCTTATGACTGCTGCATCGGACGCGATCCCCTTTGCTCGTTTTCACATGCGACCTCTTCAGCTCTGTATGCTGAATCAATGGTGCAAGGATTACACAAAGATATCTCAATTAATATCTTTAAAACCGATTGTACGACACTCTCTAACGTGGTGGACAGATCACCATCGTTTAATTCAGGGGGCTTCTTTTGTGCTTCCGACCTGGACTGTAATTTCAACAGATGCAAGTCTCACGGGTTGGGGAGCTGTGTGGGGATCTCTGACGGCACAAGGAGTTTGGGAATCTCAGGAGGTGAGATTACCGATCAATATTTTGGAACTCCGTGCAATTTTCAGAGCTCTTCAGTTTTGGCCTCTTCTGAAGAGAGAATCGTTCATTTGTTTTCAGACAGACAATGTCACAACTGTGGCATACATCAATCATCAAGGAGGGACTCACAGTCCTCTGGCTATGAAAGAAGTATCTCGAATTTTGGTTTGGGCGGAATCCAGCTCCTGTCTAATCTCTGCGGTTCATATCCCAGGTATAGACAATTGGGAAGCGGATTATCTCAGTCGCCAAACGTTGCATCCGGGCGAATGGTCTCTTCACCCAGAGGTATTTCTTCAGATTGTTCAAATGTGGGAACTTCCAGAAATAGATCTGATGGCGTCTCACCTAAACAAGAAACTTCCCAGGTATCTGTCCAGATCCCGGGATCCTCAGGCGGAGGCAGTGGATGCATTATCACTTCCTTGGAAGTATCATCCTGCCTATATCTTTCCGCCTCTAGTTCTTCTTCCAAGAGTAATCTCCAAGATTCTGAAGGAATGCTCGTTTGTTCTGCTGGTAGCTCCGGCATGGCCTCACAGGTTTTGGTATGCGGATCTGGTCCGGATGGCCTCTTGCCAACCGTGGACTCTTCCGTTAAGACCAGACCTTCTGTCGCAAGGTCCTTTTTTCCATCAGGATCTGAAATCCTTAAATTTAAAGGTATGGAGATTGAACGCTTGATTCTTGGTCAAAGAGGTTTCTCTGACTCTGTGATTAATACTATGTTACAGGCGCGTAAATCTGTATCTAGAGAGATATATTATAGAGTCTGGAAGACTTATATTTCTTGGTGTCTTTCTCATCATTTTTCTTGGCATTCTTTTAGAATACCGAGAATTTTACAGTTTCTTCAGGATGGTTTAGATAAGGGTTTGTCCGCAAGTTCCTTGAAAGGTCAAATCTCTGCTCTTTCTGTTCTTTTTCACAGAAAGATTGCTATTCTTCCTGATATTCATTGTTTTGTACAAGCTTTGGTTCGTATAAAACCTGTCATTAAGTCAATTTCTCCTCCTTGGAGTTTGAATTTGGTTCTGGGGGCTCTTCAAGCTCCTCCGTTTGAACCTATGCATTCATTGGACATTACATTACTTTCTTGGAAAGTTTTGTTCCTTTTGGCAATCTCTTCTGCCAGAAGAGTTTCTGAATTATCTGCTCTTTCTTGTGAGTCTCCTTTTCTGATTTTTCATCAGGATAAGGCGGTGTTGCGAACTTCTTTTGAATTTTTACCTAAAGTTGTGAATTCCAACAACATTAGTAGAGAAATTGTGGTTCCTTCATTATGTCCTAATCCTAAGAATTCTAAGGAGAAATCGTTGCATTCTTTGGATGTTGTTAGAGCTTTGAAATATTATGTTGAAGCTACTAAGTCTTTCCGAAAGACTTCTAGTCTATTTGTTATCTTTTCTGGTTCTAGAAAAGGCCAGAAAGCTTCTGCCGTTTCTTTGGCATCTTGGTTGAAATCTTTAATTCATCTTGCTTATGTTGAGTCGGGTAAAACTCCGCCTCAAAGGATTACAGCTCATTCTACTAGGTCAGTTTCTACTTCCTGGGCGTTTAGGAATGAAGCTTCGATTGATCAGATTTGCAAAGCAGCAACTTGGTCCTCTTTGCATACTTTTACTAAATTCTACCATTTTGATGTATTTTCTTCTTCTGAAGCAGTTTTTGGTAGAAAAGTACTTCAGGCAGCGGTTTCAGTTTGAATCTTCTGCTTATGTTTTTCATTAAACTTTATTTTGGGTGTGGATTATTTTCAGCAGGAATTGGCTGTCTTTATTGTATCCCTCCCTCTCTAGTGACTCTTGTGTGGAAAGATCCACATCTTGGGTAATCATTATCCCATACGTCACTAGCTCATGGACTCTTGCTAATTACATGAAAGAAAACATAATTTATGTAAGAACTTACCTGATAAATTAATTTCTTTCATATTAGCAAGAGTCCATGAGGCCCGCCCTTTTTTTGTGGTGGTTATGATTTTTGTATAAAGCACAATTATTCCAATTCCTTATTTTATATGCTTTCGCACTTTTTTATCACCCCACTTCTTGGCTATTCGTTAAACTGAATTGTGGGTGTGGTGAGGGGTGTATTTATAGGCATTTTGAGGTTTGGGAAACTTTGCCCCTCCTGGTAGGAATGTATATCCCATACGTCACTAGCTCATGGACTCTTGCTAATATGAAAGAAATGAATTTATCAGGTAAGTTCTTACATAAATTATGTTATTTTGATTTGAATATTCCTTTAACTTATACAAACATCTGCATTATCGCATAGATAGATGTGTGTGTGTGTGTAAATATATATATATATATATATATATATATATACAATGCCTTGCAAAAGTATTCACCCCCCTTGACTTTTTACCTATTTTGTTACATTACAGCCTTAAGTTCAATGTTTTATTAATCTAAATTGTATGTGATGGATCAGAACACAATAGTCTAAGTTGGTGAAGGGAAATGAGAAATATATATACATAAAACTATTTTTTAGAAATAGAAAACAGAAAATTGGCATGTGCGTATGTATTCACCCCCTTTGTTATGAAGCCCATAAAAAGTTCTGGTGCAACCAATTACCTTCAGAAGTCACATAATTAGTGAAATGATGTCCACCTGTGTGTCATCGATATTTCACATGAACTGTCATTACAAATACACACCTTTTTTAAAAGGGACCAGAGGCTGCAACACCTAAGCAAGAGGCACCACTAACCAAACACTGAAGCCATGAAGACCAAGGAACTCTCCAAACAAGTAAGGGACAATGGTATTGAGAAGTACAAGTCAGGGTTAGGTTATAAAAAAAATATCCAAATCTTTGATGATCCCCAGGAGCACCATCAAATCTATCCAAATAAAAAGAACATGGCACAACAGCAAATCTGCCAAGAGACGACCGCCCACCAAAACTCACGGACCGGGCAAGGAGGGTATTAATCAGAGAGGCAGCACAGAGATCTAGGGTAACTCTGGAGGAGCTGCAGAGTTCCACAGCAGAGACTGGAGTATTTGTACATAGGATGATAATAAGCTGTACGCTCCATAGAGTTAGGCTTTATAGCAGAGTAGCCAGAAGAAAGCCATTACTTTCAGCAAAAAACAAAATGGCACGTTTTGAGTTTGCGAAAAGGCATGTGGGAGACTCCCAAAATGTATGGAGGAAGGTGCTTTGGTCTCATGAGACTAAAATTGAACTTTTCGGCCATCAAAGAAAACACTGTCTGATGCAAACCCAACACATCAAATCACCCAAAGAACACCATCCCCACAGTGAAAAATGGTGATGGCAGCATCATGCTGTGGGGATGTTTTTCAGCAGCCGGGACTGGGAAACTGGTCAGAGTTGAGGGAAAGATGGTGCTAAATACAGGGATATTCTTGAGCAAAACCTGTACCACTCTGTGCGTGATTTGAGACTAGGATGGATGTTCACCATACAGCAGGACAATGACCCCAAACACACTGCTAAAGCAACACTTGAGTGGTTTAAGTGGAAACATGTAAATGTGTTGGAATGGCCTAGTCGAAGCCCAGACCTCAATCCAATAGAAAATCTGTGGTCAGACTTAAAGATTGCTGTTCACAAGCGCAAACCATCCAACTTGAAGGAGCTGGAGCAGTTTTGCAAGGAGGAATGGGCAAAAAATCCCAGTGGTAAGATGTGGCAAGCTCATAGAGACTTATCCAAAGCGACTTGTAGGTGTGATTTCCGCAAAAGGTGGCTCTACAAGGTATTGACTTTAGGGGGGTGAATAGTTATGCACATTGACTTTTTCTGTTATTTTGTCCTATCTCGATGTTACAATCTAACTATTAATTTAAAAAAATTATGTTTGGACATGCACATCCATGTGACAGATATTCTCTGTGCAACAGCATTGTCAATACTCAAACTTCTCATAGCACCAGTGGTGCTTGTAATCATGTCAGTGATTAAGAATCAGTCTAAACAGATTTTGAAAATGTTCAATTAGGAAAAGTGCTATTTTGAAAATGCTGGTGCACAGTGAATACTTAAATACACTTTTGAAAATGATATAGCTTTTATAATAAGCACTTTTGTTCAAACATTTTTATAGCAACATTTTTAATTCTTTAATCCATTTAAGATAACATTAACTATCCAAATTGTTCATTTTAAAATACAGTGTCTTAAATATACAATCTCGATAGGAATCAAGGAAGATATATGTTTAATTTCATATGCCTTTTTTATTCTTTCACTTTACATTACGTCGGATTACAATATATTTTTTTTATTCACATTTCTATAGATATGGAAAATGCACTTAATGTTTCGGAAGAGATTGACGGTTGTGTTTGACAGTTGAGAGCTATTGTGGCAGAGGAGGAGGAGTCCCTGGGAGAGACCCAATATCAAGAATCCCAGGAGCAGGGAATCTCCCAGGGGACATCGGATTTGGAGGCTCTCAGCTGTGCTGCCCCTCCTGACCCAGAAGACTCAGCTGCTCTGGACCCTGGTGCCTCTCCTGAACCTTTTGCTCATGCTCCATCAGCTCATGGCCATGCTGATCCTGGCCAAGAACTGCCTCCCATCAATGATGATAAGGCAGTTCATCAAATGTTACATCTGGCCAGGCAGTACCGGGATGATCACCATGAGTTGCATGGGGCATTAAGATCATCTGTTGAGCAACAGGGACAGATATTAGAGAGGGGCATTATAGTAGATAGGGAAAAATTAGATTTAGAGAGGGAAATGTTGAGAATAGAATCAGCTAGAATAGATTTAGAGAGGGAAAGATTTGAATATGAACAGATGAGGGATAGTGCAAGATTAGAATTGGAGAGGGATAGATTTTTTTGATAGGGAGAGATTAGAAGTAGATAGGGCCAGGGCAGCTGTAGAGCAGGGAGAACTCCAGCATCAGGAGAGGACAGATGAAGACAACCGCATTTTTAATTGTTAGTTGTTTTTAACGTTTGGGAGAAGGGGAACAAGGGAGAGATCCCCCCCTCTCTCCATCACCCAAAAAAAGAAAAGATTAGGGTGTTTTAATTTGCTCATTTTATTAGGGTTTTTAATGTGCTCATTTTATTTTATTTTATTTTTATTATGTCTGTCATTATTTATTTTGTTAATTAGTTGTTTTTAATCAAAATATGTAATAAAATATTTTGATTCAGAATAAATGTGTTTGTATGTTCTTACTTTATTCACATATTACAAATGTTACAAATGATTGATGATCAAATTCAATGCATGTGTAAGATATTCTTTACTCTGATTATTAAAGGTTCAATCTACTCCATAAAATTTTGTAAAAATTATTTTTAAATATATAATATTGACCTTTTGCATAAACAACTCACTTATAATAAAGGTTACATGAATCAATAAGTATAATTTAATGATTCATAATTAACATTTGAAGTCAAGTAATTTGAAATTTATTTAAATTGTGTAAATGTATTCATTCTCATATTTCATAATAATATGACATTTTCAAAGAAAAGGAAAGTGAACACCAACAACAAAATTTTAAAAATCAAATAGAGCATTTAATATTAATAACATAAAATAAAAATATCTATTAATGTATGTATATATATATATATATATATATATATTTTCTAAATTTAAAAAATTAATTAGTTTTTATAAACTCAATAGTTTAAGAATAAAATGACATTTTTTCAGTGGCCTGTCAGAATATGCTTATATAAAAGATAAGCACAGAGGTAAAAACGATATCAATCTAACATTGTTGCTAATGGTAAAAAGGGGAATGTGTAATACAAAGAATTACAGATCTTTTATTGAAAATAAATCGGGTGTTGAATGTCACTTTAATCACGGATAGGCCTGTGCTCAAGTACACATTTAAAAATCCTCATGAAATTTTGAAATAAACAGACATAGAAAAAAACATAACTCACTCACAATTTGTCAGCTAAGATGAAAAACAATAATTGAAGTGTTAGTTAACACATTTAGACAAATGGTACAAGCACAGGTACCTTGTCAAGGTTCTTTCAAAAACCTGTGTCCCCCTAAAACTGCCACACAATGTAAGCTCTAAATCCAAAACAACTGTGAAGAAGTGAAGGGTGCACATGTAAATAAACCTTCTATTTCCCAATATTTATATGAAAAGAGATTGCAAAAGAGAGATTGTAAGAAAGAGAGAGAGAGACAGACAAACAGACAGACACACAGAGAGAAACACATGTATTCTTTTCTAAACCTGTAGTGCATTGCTAATACTTCAAAAAAATGATAGCAATCTAATGATTTTTTATTTTATTTTAATATAATAGTTTAATGTGACAGTGAAACAATAAATAAATTAATATTTATAAATGGTTGTTTTAACTTTATAAAATAATTATTAATAAAAAATGTTACGTGTTCTTTTTGTATTCTTAGTTGAAAAATAAGCTTAAGAAGTTAATATGCAAATTTCTTAGACCTTGAATACTGCCTGAAATCAGAAATAATTTAGACCACTAGAGGTCATAAGTTAATGTGTTTCATATAGATAACATTGAGCTCATGCACGTTAAGTTATCCGGAAGTTAACAGTGATTGGCTAAAATGCAAGTCTGCCTAAAGAACTGAAATAAGGGGGCAGTTTGCAAAAGCCTAGATAGAAGTTAAACACATATTACAAAATGTTATTGCTATACCTTTAAAAATAAGAACAGAGTCAAGTGTACATCCCAAGAAAATGTTTTTCAATATATTTTATTAAACATGTGTTTCATCAACTTTACATTGAACAATTGCAACAATCGACAAAATTAACCACTTTCAATCAATGGCAAGACGATGATATACAATATCATTTGGTCGATATTTAAATGACAATATTTGCTCAAACATAATCCAAAATAGATAATCTTTTGTATTAAAAATTATACTGTAAAGTAAATATCTAAAAAAAAAAATACTGTATGTTGCACAGTCAACATTATTGGCCGAAAACCACCTGAATATAGTCTGCTCGAGCTTGGACTCCCAGATCATCATACTCCTGTAATGGATCTATATGTTCACCATACTCATGGTTATCCAAGCTCTCCAGATCAATATCAGGGATTGTTAGGGCAATGTTGTGCAACATACAGCAAATAAAAAAAATTAAGGAGACTTTGGAGGGGGCGTACTGAAGAACACCACCAGAGATATCCAAGCAGTGGAAACGGCTCTTCAATACGCCAAAGGTGCGCTCAATCACCGATCTGGTGGTGATGTGTGCCTGGTTGTAGCGCACCTCTTCCACTCCTTTGGGGTTTTTAACGGGTGTGAACAGCCATGGAAGACACGAATATCCAGAATCACCTGCGTAAACAAAATAGATCATTGACATTAGCAATCAGAATGATTACAATATATCATATACATATGTTTGAGTATCTAAGAGATATTTACCTATCAGGATTCCCTCTGGAATTTGGCCTTCCTGGAACCGATGGTTGCAGCCAGGGAATCTGGAGCGTACACTCATGACCCTCAACCTGGCGTCATAGATGACCTGGATATTCAGCGAGTGGTTGTGTTTCCTGTCCCGGTATGGCTTCTCTGTAACCCTGGGAGGCTGCACCAAGACATGCGTGCAATCTATGGCCCCCAATACCCTTGGCAATCCAGCCCTTAGATAGAATTGGAGCTTGACAGCATTCCACTCCTCAGGTGTATTTGGGAAGTGGACATGATGGACTAGGCTTTGGTGCAAAGCATTCAGGACAACCTTCAGATGACGTGAGAAGGTTGCCTGGCTCATACCTATGCCTAGAGCTGCCACAGCCTAGAATGATCCAGCCAAGAAATAGAGGATTGATAGTAATTTCACCATCCCAGGGATTGCCCTAGTTCTTTTAGTGAGTGGCTCGAGAGAGTCCTTGATTTCGACATAGAGCCTCTCTATAGAGGCCCTATCTAGTCAAAATCTACGGATCACCTCTCGGTCACTGAGGGCATGAAGAGCAACCCTAGGCAGGAACACCCTCGGCACCCACTGGCGTCTTTGTTGTCGCAACGCAGCAATCAACACCCATCTTTCCCTGCATCTCCTTAAGAATAGGATAAACTGTAAAGCATTTAGGATGTCCATGCTCAAAATAATAATGAATAAAGTGATTGAAGAGCCCCTTTTATAATGCCAGGTTCGACAGCTGTGAATGATTTCAGTATTTGAATAAATGATGCGCCACACATTACCTAACAAATGACTCGCACAATTTGATTATGCTTGCGTCATTTTACGAGCAATTAATTGAATAATATATTCAAGATTTTCCACTTTTCTGTATTATTGTGTCATTTGACAAGCACAATGGTGTGTCAAAATGAATGTCTGCTTAGGTCATCCAGGTGGGTTTAGCAGCTGTAAGAAAGGTGTATTGTTTCTGAAATTCACTAAGGGCTCGATTACGAGTTTTGCGGTATGAGGGGTGCGGTGCTAACTTGCAAGTTATTGTCACCGCTCACTTCCCTACAGCGCTGGTATTTTTAAAAACCCGGCGTTAACAGGCAAGAAGTGAGCGTAGAGCAAAATTGTGCTCCATACCGCACTCCAATACCAGCGTTGCTGAAAGCCGCAGTGAGCTGGTTTTACGTGCTCGTGCTAGATTTCCCCATAGACATCAATGGGGAGAGCCGGCTGAGAAAAAGTCTACCACCTGCAATAAAGCAGCGTAAAGCTCAGTAACGCAGCCCCATTGATTCCTATGGGGAAACGAAATTTATGTTTACACCTAACACCCTAACATGAACCCCTAGTCTAAACACCCCTAATCTTACACTTATTAAACCCTAATCTGCTGCCCCTGACATCGCCGACACCTACATAATGTTATTAACCCCTAATCTGCCGCTCCAGACATCGCCGCCACTATAATAAACATATTAACCCCTAAACCGCCGCACTCCCGCATCTCAAACACTATTTAAATATTATTAAACCCTAATCTGCCGCCCCTAACATCGCCGCCACCTACCTACATTTATTAACCCCTAATCTGCCGCCACTATACTAAATGTATTAACCCCTAAACCTAAATTTCCAATCAGACAATAGAATGCAAGCTCAATCCTATTGGCTGATTGCATCAGCCAATAGGAATTTTTCACCTTTAATTCCGATTGGCTGATAGAATTCTATTGGTCAATCGGAATTCAAGGGATGCCATCTTGGATGACGTCACTTAAAGGAACCTTCATTCGTCGTTAGTCATCAGAAGAGGATGCTCCACGCTGGATGTCTTGAAAATGGAGCCGCTCCGCGCCAGATGGATGAAGATAGAAGCCTGTCTGGAGGACCCCTTCTGCCGACTTGGATGAAGACTTCTCCCGGCTTCGTTGAGGACTTCTTGCCGCTTGGATGAAGACTTCTCCCGGCTTCGTTGAGGATGGATGTTGGGTCTTCAAAAGTGGATCTTCGGGGGTTAGTGTTAGGTTTTTTTAAGGGTTTATTGGGTGGGTTTTATTTTTAGATTAGGGGTTTGGGCAATTGAAAAAGAGCTAAATGCCCAACATAGTAAAACCCACCACCCATACAACCAACCCCCCAAATAAAACCCTCACTAAAAAAATCTAAGCTCCCCATTGCCCTGAAAAGAGCATTTGGATGGGCATTGCCCTTAAAAGGGCATTTAGCTCTATTGCAGCCCAAAGCCCTAACCTAAAAATAAAACCCACCCAATAAACCCTTAAAAAAACCTAACACTAACCCCTTGAAGATCCACTTACAGTTTTGAATATCCGACATCCATCCTCAACAAAGCCGGGAGAAGTCCTCATCGAAGCAGCAAGAAGTCCTCAACGAAGCAGGGAGAAGTCTTCATTCAAGCCGGGAGAAGTGGTCCGCCAGATGGGCAGAAGTCTTCATCCAGACGGCATCTTCTATCTTAATCCATCCGGCGCGGAGCGGCTCCATCTTTCAACACGGAGTATCCTCTTCTTTCCAACAACTAGCGACGAATGAAGGTTCCTTTAAATGACATCATCCAAGATAGTGTCCATTAGATTCCGATTGGCTGATAGAATTCTATCAGCCAATCATAATCTAAGGGACGCCATCTTGGATGACATCATTTAAAGGAACCTTAATTTGTTGTTAGTCGTCGGAAAGAAGAGGATGCTCCGCGTCAGATATTTTGAAGATGGTGCCGCTCCGCACTGGATGGATGAAGATAGAAGATGACGTCTGGATGAAGACTTCTGCCCGTCTGGATGACCACTTCTCCCGGCTTGGATGAAGACTTCTCCCGGCTTCATTGAGGATGGATGCCGGATCTTCAAAACTGTAAGTAGATCTTCAGGGGGTTAGTGTTAGGTTTTTTTAAGGGTTTATTGGGTGGGTTTTATGTTTAGGTTAGGGCTTTGGGTGCAATAGAGCTAAATGCCCTTTTAAGGGCAATGCCCATCCAAATGCCCTTTTCAGGGCAATGGGGAGCTTAGGTTTTTTTAGTTAGGGTTTTATTTGGGGGTTGGTTGTGTGGGTGGATGGTTTTAATGTTGGGGGGTGTTGTTTGTATTTTTTTTACAGGTAAAAGAGCTGATTTCTTTGGGGCAATGCCCCGCAAAAGGCCCTATTAAGGGCTATTGGTAGTTTAGTTTAGGCTAGGGGGGGTTTATTTTGGGGGGGGGATTTTTTATTTTGATAGGGCTATTAGATTAGGTGTAATTAGTTTAAATATCTTGTAATTTGTTTTTTATTTTGTGTAATTTAGGTATTTGTATTTAATTTATTTAATTGTATTTAATTTAGGTAATTTATTTAATTGTAGTGTAGCGTTAGTGTAACTTAGGTTTTATTTTACAGGTAAATTTGTATTTATTTTAGCTAAGTAGTTAGTAAATAGTTAATAACTATTTAGTAACTATTCTACCTAGTTAAAATAAATACAAACTTGCCTGTAAAATAAAAATAAAGCCTAAGCTAGATACAATGTAGCTATTAGTTATATTGTAGTTAGCTTGGGGTTTATTTTACAGGTAAGTATTTAGTTTTAAATAGGAATAATTTAGCTAATTATAGTAATTTTATTTAGATTTATTTTAATTATATTTAAGTTAGGGGTGTTAGGGTTAGACTTAGGTTTAGAGGTTAATAAATTTAGAATAGTGGCGGCGACGTTGGGGGCGGCAGATTAGGGGTTAATAAATGTAGGTAGGTTGCGGCGACATTGGGGGAGGGAGATTAGGGGTAAATAAGTATAATGTAGGTGTCGGCGATGTTGGGGGCAGCAGATTAGGGGTTAATAAGTATAATGTAGGTGGTGGTGATGTCCGGAGCGGCAAATTGGGGGTTAATAAATATAATGTAGGTGTTGGCAATGTTGGGGGCGGCATATTAGGGGTTAATAAGTGTAAGATTAGGGGTGTTTAGACTCGGGGTTCATGTTAGGGTGTTAGGTGTAAACATAAATTTCGTTTCCCCATAGGAATCAATGGGGCTGCGTTACTGAGCTAACGCTGCTTTTTTGCAGGTGTTAGACTTTTTCTCAGCCGGCTCTCCCCATTGATGTCTATGGGGAAATCGTGCACGAGCACGTACAACCAGCTCACCGCTGACTTAAGCAGCACTGGTATTGGAGTGCGGTATGGAGCACAATTTTGCTCTACGCTCACTTCTTGCCTGTTAACGCCGGGTTTATAAAAATCTGTAATACCAGCGCTGTAGGAAAGTGAGAGGTGAGAATAAAGTGCAAGTTAGCAACGCACCCCTCTTACCGCAAAACTCGTAATCTAGCCGTGTGTTTTTTAGATAACATTAAAGAACAATGTGATGTACAGTATTAACATTTGCAAACCAAAGTATTTAGCTATAGTTTAAAGCATATTTCAGTTTTTCTGGGTTGGGATGGCAGCATTGTGGAGGTTAAAAAGGTCATGGAATACTCTGTTTTTGAGATAACATATTAAAGAACAATGTGGTGTAGTAACATTTGCAAACCTAAGTAACAAAAAGAATGCAATGTCGAACATTATGATATGAAATAATTTTTATATCCTTTATGTGATTCATAATGCCACTTTATATTCATTTCAATGAACTTTGCAAGCACAAAGTAAAACAGTGCCATGAACTTGAGCAAAATACATATAAATAACTTTAAAATGGCATTCTACTTCCAAAACAAGCATAGCAACAGAATGAAAACAGTGACAATATTGATTTTGAGAACTAATATGAGTGACTGACCTTTTAAGCCTCTACGATGCTGCCATACAAACAGAAAATCAGAGTTCAGATTTCACCCCTATATAATTACGCATGTGTTGTGCTTAAATAATTGATAGCTTAATTTCTGTGCACTGTTTTCATTCTCTTGCTATCCTTTGTGTGAATTTGATTTTCTTTTAAAAATCTTTTTAATTTATGTGCACTGTTTTCATTCTCTTTCTATCTTTTGTGTGAATTTGATTTTCTTTTAAAAATCTTTTTAATTTCTTTGCACTGTTTTCATTTTCTTGCTATCCTTTGTGTGGATATGATTTTCTTTTAAAAATCTTTGCACTGTTTTCATTTTCTTGAATTACAGGAATGGAATGCTATTTAAAAACTTTTTGTGTTGCTAACATTTTTTCAAAGCCTATATACAACAGTAATAAACATGGTGAAAAGAGTTATAAAATATATATATATATATATTTAAATTTTTTAAAATTATTTCTCTATATAGTGCACTAAATGTGAAGCAAGAATATTGATTGATTTATTAAAGGGTATACATATTTAATAATGTTTTAAATTGAGTTTTATTAGGTGATATGCTTCACCCTCTCGCAGCATCGAACATAAGATTTCAGTGTTTTCCGATTCCTATTGACTTCTATAGCATCCGCGACCTCAAGGATGGCGGATTGAAAACTAGGTACGTTGCGTCGGATAAGATGCAAGCATAACTATTCATTTTTTGATAACTTCTTGACAGCTCAAATTGTGTCGAATAGGAGGGTGAATACACAGAATTACACTTAAATTCAACGGGTTTTCTATTTGCATCGATCTGCGTTGAATTGAGACCGGCGAACCGTATGTTACGTCACAAAATTCTAATTATTCCGGTCTTGATGCTTTGATAACTATGGCGCATCAATCTCGCGACAACTATGACATGGAATTCAAGCGCATTTTCAGTTGACGCTTTGATAAATAGGCCTCATGGTGTTTACCCCTATGTTGCTATTTGATTGACAGGCGTAGTATTTACCCCTGTGTTCTTGTTTGATTGACAGGCATAGTATTTGCCCCATGTTCTTGTTGATTGACAGGCATGTCACTTACCCCTGTGTTCCAGTTTGATGGACACACATAATATTTACTCCTGTATTCCTGTTTGATTGACAGGCATGATTGACAGGAATGGTGTTTAACTCTATGTTCCTGTTTGATTGACAGGCATGGTATTTGCTGTTGTGTTCCTGTTTGATTGAACGGTATGGCATTTACACCTGTATTTTTGTTTGATTGACAAGCATCACATTTATCCCTGTATTTCTCTTTGATTTACAGATATACAAGAAGCTTTTCCATGTGGGGAAATGGAGCTGGAGGGGGGGAATGGAGCGCGGGGGGAATGGAGGGGGGGGGGGAATGGAGGGGGGGGGAATGTCTGCTTTTCTTAAAATAAAGGAAAATGGATATTTGTTCTACAGAAAGATTTGTAATGCAAGATAAATATCAAGGGGAAAATGAGTTCAACTATTCAAATGTAAAAATACATCCATCCATAAGCTTTGTCAGACCCCCAATATTCTTGCACTTTTCCAGTAGATAACAGAAACACATATCCATTATATTATATTTTTATGAGATTACATGGCAGAAACAAATCAGGCACATGGGGTGCAGATCCACTTAAACCATAAACCCTAACTTTTCAAGTGGTCAAGCAAGGTTGTTTATGCATTATCCAGCTCTGTATCTGATATAGTAAGATGGTACTCTGGTACAATTCTTCCAGATTTAAGTGATATACGTATACTTTATATGAGCTTTACATAAATGCATGCATTGGCCTCTAGTTATGAAGCCGTCTACTTACCTGCATTCGCTGGCCCAATATGCTCGCCTAAGCTCGACTACCATCGCCGCCGTGGACCTGAATACGCTCGCCAAAGTTATCAATAAAGCTGTCAAAAAGCTGCGCACCAAGTACGGGGCGATGAGCAGCGGACTGTGATAGTTTTCAATCATCAATCTTGCTGCTCTTCGGCTTTTTTACAGCTTTGATACCCCTGTCACTAAGCACTCACACTATACTATACTATACTGTTCTACCCCCTATACCGGCGCCCCCGGAGCCCCCCGCAACTAAATAAAGTTATTAACCCCTAAACTGCCGCTCCTAGACCCCGCCACAACTATAATAAATATGTTAACCCTTAAACCGCCGCTCCCGGACCCCGCCGCCACCTACATAATACCTATTAACCCCTATCCTGCCCCCCCTATACCGCTGCCACCTATAATAAATGTATTAACCCCTATCCTGCCCCCCCTACACCGTGGCCACTATAATAAAATTATTAACCCTTAAACCTAAGTCTAACACTAACCCTAACACCCCCCTAACTTAAATATTAATTAAATAAATCTAAATAATAGTACTCTTATTAAATAAATTAATCCTATTTAAAACTAAGTACTTACCTTTAAAATAAACCATAAGATAGCTACAATGTAATTAATAATTACACTGTAGCTATTTTAGGATTTATTTTTATTTTACAGGAAACTTTGTATTTATTTTAACTAGGTACAATAGCTATTAAATAGTTATTAACTATTTAATAGCTACCTAGTTAAAATAAAGACAAATTTACCTGTAAAATAAAAACTAACCTAAGTTACAATTACACCTAACACTACACTATAATTAAATTAATTAAATAAATTAGCTACAAATACCTACAATTAAATAAACTAAACTAAACTAAATTACAAAAAAAATCACTAAATTACAGAAAATAAAAAAATATTTATATAAGAATTTTAAACTAATTACACCTAATCTAAGCCCCCTAATAAAAAAAAATAATAAAAAATAATAAAAGTCCCTACCCTATTCTACATTACAAAGTAATAAGCTCTTTTATCAGCCCTTAAAAGGGCTTTTTGCAGGGCATTGCCCTAAAGTAATCAGCTCTTTTACCTGTAAAAAAAAATACAACCCCCCCAACATTAAAACCCACCACCCACATACCCTTACTCTAACCCACCCAAACCCCCCTTAAATAAACCTAACACTACCCCCCTGAAGATCTCCCTACCTTGAGTCGTCTTCACCCAGCCGGGCCGAAGTCTTCATCCGATGGGGCCGAAGAGCACATCCAGACCGGCAGAAGTCTTCATCCTATCCGGGCAGAAGAGGACATCCGGACCGGCAGACATCTTCATCCAAGCGGCATCTTCTATCTTCATCCATCCGACGAGGAGTGGCTCCATCTTCAAGACCTCCGGCGCGGAGCATCCTTCCTGGCCCACGGACTAACGACGAATGCCTGGTCCTTTAAATGACGTCATCCAAGATGGCGTCCCTCGAATTCCGATTGGCTGATAGGATTCTATCAGCCAATCGGAATTAAGGTAGGAAAAATCTGATTGGCTGATTCAATCAGCCAATCAGATTGAAGTTCAATCCGATTGGCTCATTGGATCAGCCAGTCGGATAGAACTTCAATCTGATTGGCTGATTGCCAACTCCAGTTTGTCGGAAAGGGTTTATAAAGTAGCGGTTTAAACTGCTGCTTCATAAATATCAGTTGCAGATTCAAATTAGCAAATCTACAACAAATCGTGGCATTCGCCTCGTCATACATCTTGCCCTATATGGTTGTATGTTCAATTAACTGTTTGAAGTATACAAAAAAGAGGGGCTTGTTATATAATAATATAACACTAATCTGCACTCAGTAGACTTGCAAACATAAATAATATTTATTTTGAAAAGCGTACACTTTCACAATAAATACTGATGTTTGCAAGTCCAATGAATGCAGATTCACTTTATACACTGGATATGACTGATTTTTTATTTTGACACCCTGAAGTTGTGGATTATAAATCTGATTACCCCCACAATTTTATTATATATATATATATATATATATATACACACATATATATATATATATATATATATATATATATATATATATATATATGTGTGTATATATATATATATATATATATATATATATATATATACACACAGTATCTCACAAAAGTGAATACACCCCTCACATTTTTGTAAATATTTTATTATATCTTTTCATGTGATAACACTGACGAAATTATGCTTTGCTACAATGTAAAGTAGTGAGTGTACAGCCTGTATAACAGTGTACATTTGCTGTCCCCTCAAAATAACTCAATACACAGCCATTAATGTCTAAACCGTTGGCAACAAAAGTGAGTACACCCTTAAGTGGAAATGTCCAAAATGGGCCCAATTAGATATTTTCCCTCCCCGGTGTCATGTGACTCGTTAGTGTTACAAGGTCTCAGGTGAGAATGGGGAGCAGGTGGGTTAAATTTGGTGTTATCGCTCTCACACTCACTCATACTGGTCACTGGAAGTTCAACATGGCACCTCATAGCAAAGAACTCCCTGAGGATCTGAAAAAAAATAATTGTTGCTTTACATAAAGATGGCCTAGGCTATATGAAGACTCTGAAACTGAGCTGCAGCATGGTGGGCAAGACCATACAGCAGTTTTACAGGACAGGTTCCACTCAGAACAGGCCTTGCCATGGTCCACCAAAGAAGTTGAGTGCACGTTTTTAGCGTCATATCCAGAGGTTGTCTTTGGGAAATAGACGTATGAGTGCTGCCAGCATTGCTGCAGAGGTTGAAGGGGTGGGGTGTCAGTCTGTGCTTAGACCATACGCCGCAATCTGCATCAAATTGGTCTACATGGCTGTTGTCCCAGAAGGAAGCCTCTTCTAAAGATGATGCACAAGAAAGCCTGCAAACAGTTTGCTGACGACAAGCATACTAAGGACATGGATTACTGGAACCATGTCCTGTGGTCCGATGAGACCAAGATAAACTTATTTGGTTCAGATGGTGTCAAGCGTGTGTGGCATCAACCAAGTGAAGAGTACAAAGACAAGTGTGTCTTGCCTACAGTAAAGTATGGTGGTGGGAGTGTCATGGTCTGGGCCTGCATGAGTGCTGCCGGCATTGGGGAGCTACAGTTCATTGAGGGAACCATGAA
Organism: Bombina bombina; assembly: GCF_027579735.1. NCBI lineage: Eukaryota > Metazoa > Chordata > Amphibia > Anura > Bombinatoridae > Bombina > Bombina bombina. Next base: position 234,606,001 of record NC_069503.1, on the reverse strand, counting down.
TGCCAACATGTACTGTGACATACTGAAGCAGAGCTTCAGAGACTGGGCCGCAGGGCAGTATTCCAACATGATAACGACCCCAAACACACCTCCAAGATGAACACTGCCTTGCTTAAGAAGCTGAGGGTAACATTGATGGACTGGCCAAGCATGTCTCCAGACCTAAACTCCATGCCCAAAAGGTTTAAGGCAGTGCTGGAAAATAATGGTGGCCACACACAATATTGACACTTTGGGCCCAATTTGGACATTTCCACTTAGGGGTGTATTCACTATTGTTGCCAACGGTTTAGACATTAATGGCTGTGTGTTGAGTTATTTATAGGGGACAGCAAATTTACACTGTTATACAGGCTGTACACTCACTACTTTACATTGTAGCAAAGTGTCATTTCTTCAGTGTTGTCACATGAAAAGATATAATACAATATTTACAAAAATGTGAGTGGTGTACTCACTTTTGTGAGATATCTCTGGGTTTAAACACAGCAAATTTTAATAAGCAGTGACGTTTTGGGGTATTCACCCCTTCCTCAGACAACCAAAATTGTCATACAAACAGTGTTAAATACCCAACAAGCACCTCCCCCATCTCAGGAGGGGCCTGGTATATCTTCCGCTACCAAGAGATCCCACTAACCAATTTCAAGATACGAATAATTAGCTGTGAGTGTCATATCCCATCTGCCCCATACTATACACCCTCCCTAAAGTGCACAAGGGCTTGGAAAAACCGCCTGGACGTCCGATTGTGTCTGCGAGAGGATCCCTGTTGAGCCCATTGGCACAGTGGGTTGATTCATTTCTTCAACCTTTAGTTCGACATATGAGATCATATGTGAAAGATTCAACTGATGTATTGGGACAGCTCTCACGATTACAAGATATCTCGGATGATGATTACTTGGTATCTATGGATGTTACAAGTCTGTACACCATCATCCCACATCAGGAAGGGAATATGGCAGTTGAAGATGCTCTTTTATGATACCCATATGTAGGACCCAGTAGTAATTACATCATCAAGATTCTGAAGCTATGTCTAACACTGAATTTCTTCAGGTTTGAATCTAACTACTACCAACAAGTCATGGGGACCGCCATGGGGTCGAACATGGCACCCTCATACGCGAACTTATATATGGAACACTATGAGATCAAGATAATGAAAGTTTATGAATACCCTGAAATTATCAAATATATGAGATACATTGATGATGTTCTACTTGTGTGGAGGGGTACAGAAGAGCATTTGAACAGCTGTGTACAGAACCTCAATAATCTCCCTTTTCTGGTGAAATTTAAGATGGTGGTGAACAAAGAGTCCATCGACTTTCTGCACTTGAGAATCTTTAAGGGTAATGGCCAATTGGAGACTACTATGTATCAGAAACCTACTGACAGGAATTCCCTCCTGCTGGCAAGTAGCAGCCACCCGAGATCTCTCATCAAGGCTATACCATTAGCACAACTATATAGGGTAGTGAGGAACAACTCTGTACAAGAAAAAGCTGAAGCCCAATTGGATGAAATGTCCATCAAATTCCTACACAAAGGTTATACTTATATGATGCTATTTAACAAGCACATAATATAGCCAAGGAGACTGAAAGGGGCACACTACTCACTCCCAGAGATGAGAAACCGAAGGATAAACGTATGACTTGGATCACCACGTATACACCAAATATTGGGATCTTTGCCAAGTCAGTAAAGGACCATTGGGATCTGCTGGCTTCGGATCATGAATTACCATTTAAAGAAATTCCTCCACCCAGGATGGGTTATAAAAGAGGACGCAACCTACAAGATTTACTCATGAACACCGACCCAAGACATGCATACACCAAGGATACCTGGTTACAATCTAAGAGATTGGGGTGTTTCAAGTGTCTTGGGTGTACAACATGTAACTCAATGATACAAAGTAGAACATTCCACCACCCACACACTAATAAGTGTTTTAAAATTTGACACCATTTGACGTGCTCCACACCATATGTGGTTTGCCTTTTGAATTGCACATGTGGATTTTATTACGTCGGAAAGACGGATGATGATATAAAAAAAAGAATGGCGAACCACAGGAGTGCCATTAGAACTGCACTAAAAGAGGGCATATCAGAACAACCTGTGGCACGCCACTTTGTACAGATGAACCACACAGTGAAGGACTTGCGCTTTATCTTAATTGATCACGTACCACCATTAAGAAGAGAGGGGAACAGAAAGAAGAGACTGTTACAAGTTCAAGTTAAATGGATCCATAGACTGAAAACAGTGCAACCTGGCGGATTAAATGCCAATGTGGACTGGCATTGTTTTCTTTAACATCTTTCTATGTTGTTAATTAGTTTTTGATGCTTTTGGGACACTGAAAGCCAATACTCTTCTTGTTCTACTGAGAGTTCACGAATCTGTGGTATATTGAGAGTCCACGATGAATCCACAGTGCCTTGTTGGCACACTGAGTGTCCACGCTATATCCATTATTTTCCTACCATGCTCCTAGATACATGAGGGTATGTCGTATAGCTATATTTGATCTGCCATATATGTTTAGAGTATGCGATTAGGTGTATTTGCTATTGGTATGTTGAGCCTGTATGAGATTTGCCTGATGTATATATGTATGAGGGTATGGAGCCTACGACAATAAATTTCTCTAGCTACTGTTATGGCTCTGGTGGTTGGTCATCACCTTCTAGATATATTTCTTTAATTATAGGTTTAATGGTTGGATATTTGTGGTGTGTGGTATATTCACTATAGCATTGATCTTTGGCAAGATGTTTACCCTATTGGGACTTCAGTGGTTGTTAGGGAGCCTATGATAAGAGACCCCCCATCCTATGACTTTTGGTGGTCCATTTATCATGACCACTATTTATACATTATATGGAATTCATAATAGATCGTTTTGTGATTATGCACGTATTAGGTCACCTGCAAGATTTGGAAGGGCTGTGTGTGTATAAAGCGCAAGTGGTAATGTTGCACATTTATTTGTGTACTGTGATAAAGGTGGATGTTCTGTCTAGCTGCTGCTGCATGCTGGTTCTGTGAGTACATGGCTCATGATGTATAGGTATTAGATATGAGGGGCTATTATATTGATGGCCAGTGAGTATATTGTTCAGCACATTTAGTGTGATCTCTATGTTGTGTTTGACGTTGCCATGACAGCTTGCATATAGGTTACGCTTAGAGGCGTTGATAATAATGTTGTTTCTATACAGGTTACCATGGCATTCGTGTTGATATGTATATTGCTCATTTCTATTGATCTGTTCCTTTTCTTATGGCACTATATGTGAGTGTTAAGTTTGTGTCCTTCCTACTGCTGCTTAATCAACTGTTATTTTATTTTATTTACGATACAGATCCATGTCCATTTTTAATATTTCACTGTTTAAAGTTTTAGGTTTCACCATTTCTATGATATTAGGTATGATGACTTATTGATGATTATTTGATTTGATGAATTACCTGCACATATCATCTCTTATATATGATGAAATATTGATGATGGTTAATGTTTGATTAATGATTTGTATACATCATCTCTTACTTGGGTGATTCGTTGAACTGAGATGGGGGAGGGGCTTGTTGGGTATTTAACACTGTTTGTATCACAATTTTGGTTGTCTGAGGAAGGGGTGAATGCCCCGAAACATCACTGCTTATTAAAATTTGCTGTGTTTAAACCCAGAGAGTGCTTATTATAGGACCTTGATAAATATTTTTTGAGCACCCTGGTCTGGAGTTATTGTTGGCGAGTGATTTAATTGAAAAAAATAAAAACATGTTCTTTATAGTGAAAAACAATGCTATTTCTTAAGGCACCTTTGGCTTTAGCGCACTTTGGTTAGTGCACCTTCAGGTTACCGTTCAAGTGAAAGCAAGAACAGATTAAATGTCTAATCTTAAAAATTGGCCATTGCCCATGTTAAAGGGGGTCACTGAGACCACCCTGGGTCCACTTTTCTAACACTACGGTGTTATTTTATATATTTTGTTTTTAAAATAAAAATTGTTTTTATTCTATTACCATACTAAGTGGACATATTCATCTTAAAATCCTACCTGCCTTACACATCTCATCACCTATTTGTGGAGTTGCCACATTTTTGGACACAGACCTCAGCTGGGAGTTCAAGAGGTAAGCTGACATACCTCTCCAAATTGCCAGCCCGCTCCTACCAGCACATTGGTGTGCTCGCCCTAAATGTGAGTACCCACTTGTGAAACTTATTAGAAATATTGCAACTGTATCTTGGATGATCTGCACATGTAGTGCATGCCTTCTTATTGTCCTTCCAGTTCATCAATATTAAGGAATTGTCTTTGTTGTGGGTGAGCTGTTACACCTGTCCCAATCTACAGCCTGCTACTACCAGCACATAAAGTGTGCTTCTGGGATATGTGAGTACACATTTGGCTATTGATTTGAATTTAATCCTTTATCCTGATGATACTACACATGAAGCGCCCCTCTGTTCTTCTTTTTATATATTCTGTTTGAAAGAATGGAGAGACAATTTAGTATTTCTACCTTTATTGCAAAAACATATCATTTGTAGTTATTTTCGTTCTTAATTATGCAATAACACCCAGAAACTAAAGCTTTTAATATCGATTTATAACCACGTATTTAAAAAATGATTCCCACAGACTTAGAACTCACTGATTTGTGATATATTTATTTTAAATCTTTATTACCTGCATTAGTCTGATTCTTAAAAAAAAAAAAAAAAAAAAAAAAAAATCACAGCCTGCAAACATTCGGCTAGATTTAGAGTTTTGTCGGTAAAGACCCGCGTAGCTAACGCTGCTTTTTTTTCCCAGCGCACCCTTAAGACAACGCTGGTATTTAGAGTTGTCTGAGTGGCTGCGTTAGGCTCAGAAAAGGGAGCGTTGAGCATAATTTACCTTCCCTTCAACTCTCAATACCAGCGTTGCCTATGGTAGCTGTAAGATGGAAAAACGTGCTTGTGCTCGATATCCCCATAGGATACAATGGGGCTGAGCTGGCTGGAAAAAAACCTAACACCGGCAAAAGCAGCGTTCAGCTCCTAGCGCAGCCCCATTGTTTCCTATAGGGAAACACTCCTGCACCTAACACCCTAACATGAACCCTGAGTCTAAACACCCCTAACCTTACACTTATTAACCCCTAATCTGCCGCCCCCGCTATCGCTGACACCTGCATTATATTATTAACCCCTAATCTACCGCTCCGGACACCGACGCAACCTACATTATCCCTATGAACCCCTAATCTGCTGCCCCTAACATTGGTGACACCTATATTATATTTATTACCCCCTAATCTGCCCCCCCCAACATCGCTGCTACCTTACCTACACTTATTAACCCCTAATCTGTCGACCGGACCTTGCCACCACTATAATAAATGTATTAACCTCTAAAACGGCCGCACTCCATCCTCACAAACACTATAATACATTTTATTAACCCCTAATCTGCCCTCCCTAACATCGCCGCCACCTACCTACAATTATTAACCCCTAATCTCCCGCCCGCAACGTCGCCGCTACTATAATAGTTATTAACCCCTAAACCTAAGTCTAACCCTAAAAGCCCCCTAACTTAAATATAATTTAAATTAAACGAAATAATATTCCTATAATTAAACAAATTATTCCTATTTAAAACTAAATACTTACCTATAAAATAAACATTAATATAGCTACAATATGTTCAAATCAGCCAATAGAATACGAGCTCAATACGATTGGCTGATTGGATCAGCCAATCGGATTGAACTTCAATCTGATTGGCTGATTGGATCAGCCAATCAGATTTTTCCTACCTTAATTCCGATTGGCTGATAGAATCCTATCAGCCAATCGGAATTGAAGGGACACCATCTTGGATGACGTCCCTTAAAGGAACCTTCATTCGTCGTTCAGTCGTCGGTTGAAGAGGATGGCTCCGCGTCGGCTCCTTTGAAGATGGCTCCGCTCTGGATAGATGAAGATTGAAGACGCCGCCTGGATGAAGACTTCTACCGGATGAAGGACCTTCTCTGCGCACCTTGGATGAAGATTTCGGCCCGGTTGGGTGAAGACGACTCAAGGTAGGGAGATCTTCAGGGGGTTAGTGTTAGTTTTTTTTAAGGGGGGTTTGGGTGGGTTGTATTTTTTTTTACAGGTAAAAGAGCTGATTACTTTGGGGCAATGCCCTGCAAAAAGCCCTTTTAAGGGCTGGTAAAAGAGCTGATTACTTTTGTAATTTAGAATAGGGTAGGGCATTTTTTTATTTTGGAAGGAATTTTTTATTTTATTAGGGGGCTTAGATTAAGTGTAATTAGTTTAAACTTCTTGTAAAAAAATTTATTTTTTGTAATTTAGTGGTTTTTTTTTGTATTATAGATTAGTTTATTAAATTATATTTTAGTTTAGCTAATTGTAGTTAATTTATTTAATTAATTTAATGATAGTGTAGTGTTAGGTGTATTTGTAACTTAGGTTAGGATTTATTTTACAGGTAATTTTGTACTTATTTTAACTAGGTAGCTATTAAATAGTTATTAACTATTTAATAGCTATTGTACCTAGGTAAAATAAATACAAAGTTGCCTCTAAAATAAATATAAATCCTAAAATAGCTCAAATGTAATTATTACTTATATTGTAGCTATATTAGGGTTTATTTTATAGGTAAGTATTTAGTTTTAAATAGGATTAATTTATTTAATTATAGGAATATTATTTTGTTTAATTTAAATTATATTTAAATTAGGGGGGTGTTAGGGTTAGACTTAGGGGTTAATAACTTATTATAGTAGCGGCGACATTGCGGTCGGGAGATTAGGGGTTAATAATTGTAGCTATGTAGCGGCGATGTTAGGGAGGGCAGATTAGGGGTTAATAAAATTTATTATAGTGTTTGCGAGGCGGGAGTGTGGCAGATTAGGGGTTAATAAGTGTAGGTAAGGTAGCGGCGACATGGGGGGGCAGATTAGGGGGTAATAAATATAATATAGGTGTCGGCGATGTTAGGGGCAGCAGATTAGTGGTTCATAGCTATAATGTAGGTGGCGGCGGTGTCCGGTCGGCAGATTAGTGGTTAAAAAATTTTATTAGAGGGTTGGCGATGTGGGGGGCTCGGTTTAGGGGTACATAGGTAGTTTATGGGTGTTAGTGTACTTTTTAGCACAGTAGTTAGGAGATTTATATTCCGGCGTTAGCCCATAAAGCTCTTAACTACTGACTTTTTTTGGCGGTAGGAGTCTTGTCGGTAGAGGCTCCAAGACTCCAAATACCGGCGTTAGGCAGATCCCATTGAAAAGATAGGATACGCAATTGACGTAAGGGGATCTGCGGTAGCCTGGAGTAGCGGAAAGGAAGTGAGCGGTAGACCCTTTCCTGGCTGACTCTAAATACCAGCGGGCAGTAAAAAGCAGCATTAGGACCCCTTAACGCTGCTTTTGACGGCTAACGCCAAACTCTAAATCTAGCCGATTGTAAAGTACTGACTGAAGATATTGGCCCCTATTTATCAAGGTCTGGCAGACCTGATCCGACAGTGCGGATCAGGTCTGCCAGACCTCGCTGTATACGGCCAGCAATACGCTCGCCGTATTCAGCATTGCACTGGCAGCTCACAAGAGCTGCTGGTGCAACGCCGCCCCCTGCAGACTCGCAGCCAATCGGCCGCTAGCAGGGGGGTGTCAATCAACCCGATCGTACTCGATTGGGTTGATTTCCGGCGATGTCTGTCCGCCTGCTCAGAGCAGGCGGACATGTTATGGAGCAGCGGTCTTTGTGACCGCTGCTTCATAACTGCTGTTTCTGGCGAGCCTTCAGGCTCGCCAGAAACACGGGACATCAAGCTCCATTCGGAGCTTGATAGATATGCCCCATGGGCTTATTTTTTGTTTTAAAGGTACAGAAAAGACAAAATTAAACTTGCATGATTTAGATACAGTATGCAATTTTAAACAATGTTTCCATTTACTTCTATGCTTTGTTCTTTTGGTATCTTTTGTTTTAAAGCATACCTAGGTAGGCTCAGGAGGAGCAATGCACTAGTAGGGACTCACTACTGATTGGTGGCTATATATCTCTTGTCATCGGCTCAACCATTATGTTCAGCTAGCTCTCAGTAATGTATTGCTGCTCCTTCAACAAAGGATACAGAGAAGCAAATTTAATAAAATAGGTAAATTGTAAAGTCTACCTGAATCATAAAAGAAAAAATTGGTTTTATGGCCTTTTAATATTGTTGCTATACAACCTTGATGTGTTCATAATCGATTATTTTCTTTGTATAAAATATTAATGTTAAAAAGTTAGATGAGGCATTTTGTAACCAATAAAGTAAAAAATATTTTTTCCCCCTCTTAGATTATTAAAACAGTACAATATCAGTATAAAATGCGGTTGTTAAAGTGAAAATTAACTTACCTTGTTTGCGATTAACAGTAATATTCTTTTTAAAAAAATATGTTTCATTCATCGGTTTTTTTATGTATCTGTAAAAAAAGTTATCGCCGTAATAAATATTTTTTTTTCCTCTCCTAATTCAGCCTCTTATTTTTCTTTCCTGGTCACGTTTTTTACATACCCAATTGAAAATCTGGCCGTTAGGCGGCCGTCAAACTACGTCATCTGCCTACATCTTATTCTGCGCATGCCCAAATTTTTTTGTCCGTATTATGTTTGGAGCGTGCTCCCGTTTCGCGCATGTGCATTCGATTCTTAGACAAAAAAAATCAAAGCGTCATCTGCTTTCACAGACGGCTCCGTAACTAAGTAGCGCATTGCTTTACTTGGCAAATAACATAGTACTGAATGATGGTCTTTATATTAGAATGATGGTCTTTATATTAGAGTCCTAGGGAGTCATCACAGACATACACATGCGAAGGTTGCAGCACAGCTGTTCCTGTAGACACGCTATTGACAGAAGTGATCCGGAAAAAGAGACTGTCACTCTGGGTTCGTACATAGCTGCATTGGTCCTCTAACTGTTGTGCCTTTTCCATACCTCATAATGTTTGAGGGTATAAAGTGTGAGTGAATTTTATTATGTGCAATTAAATTTGTCTTTTAAACAATACTACTCTTAGCAGTCCCTTGCGCTCCTGTCTTTCTTGTTTTTTTGTTTGTTATCCAGCACCACCCTATCCTGCCGGTGTGTCCTTAAAGGAGCTGCAGTGTGGACTGAAATACACTAATCAGGAATCTGTAAATTACGCATATCCTTTTTGATATATATGTAACATTTGTATTTGCCGGTTGTATAATTGTGCAATTGTTTGATACACGTCGTATATACTATCTGAGGGGAGAGCGGTATCTATATGCTGGCTACTAGTGGATAAAGAATACTATCACCTTTTCCCTATACAGATTGTGCATCTGAGAGAAGTGTACATTCTTTGTGACACTGAACATTGGGGTTCACATATAAATACCTATTATATTTATAAAATTTATTTCCCACAAGTGGCGCTTTTTTAGCAGACTTTAGGGTCGTGCTTTTTTCTTAGTTTGACTGAATGAATACATTATTGTTATTGACTGAGTACGATGTTTCTAGCGTGATTAACGCTTGCGCATTGGAGACCGGTATCGATGCAAAGTGCATGCGCAGTAGACTGGCCATTATGAACGCGCATTGGAGATAAGTATAGAGCGGGTGGGACCGCGCAATACGTCACCGAACAGATAGGAAGTAGAGGATGGGAGGAGTTTGCAGTGTAACGGTAGGAAAAAAGATAATGAATAAAAGTTTAATTATTTAAATAAATGTATAAAATAAAGTTAGCGATCATAGTAATATTATTATATTGAATGCATTGATGAATTTGAAACATATTAACTTTCACTTTAATTATGTTATAAATAAAAAAATTAAATGATTAAAAATGAAGAAAGGAGGAGTCATACATTAATTACATGATGTTTCCCTTTGTGGAAACTAAGGAATAGTTGGGCAACGTTTCTTTTGTTGTCCTATTAGAAATTATTTTACAAGTACAGTAAAACTGTGAACAGTAAAAGAAAGTGGCTTTCATAGTATCACATGGGGAGCAAGCTATAAGAATGATCTGCTTTTCTCCAGTCATCAGATGCTGTTTATTTTTTATTTTTATAAACTGCTGTACATATTTAGAAGTCTTCAGAGTAAGAGCTAAATTTGAGCAGAACAAAGATTTCTATTGTCCCCTAAAATGTGTTACAGATTTCCGAAGGTTTGTTTGAAGAGGGCAGTTTAGTTTTGGGTTCTATAAACTCACTAAATCAGGGGCTTGCATGTCTGTATATTTATTCTTCTATACTGCTTATCTTGGCATATGGTGGTCACTTTATTCTGCTATAAACTTTTTTTAACCATTAAACTGAATATAAAATATATTAATAGTTAAAGAGAAAGAAAAGTGCAAAGATAAAATGTTCTAATGTGTTTTAGCTTTTCAACAAAGGATACAAAGACAATGAAGTAAATCTGGTAATATAAGTACATTGAAAAACGTTCGTCTAGATTACGAGTTTTGCGTTATGAGAGGCTCGGTGCTAACGTGCAAGTTATTGCCACCGCTCACCTCCCTATAGCGCTGCTATTACAGGTTTTCAAAAACCCGGCGTTAGCAGGCAATATTTGAGCATTGAGCAAAATTGAGCTCAATATCGCACTCAAATACCAGCGCTGCTGTGAGCATGCTTTACGTTCTTGTGCACGATTTCCTCATAGACATTAATGTGGAGAGCCGGCTGAAAAAAAGCCTAACACCTGCAATAAAGGAGTGTAAAGCTCTGTAACGCAGCCCCATTGATTCCTATGGGGAAACAAAATTTATGTTTACACCTAACACCCTAACATAAACCCTGAGTCTAAACACCCCTAATCTGCCGCCCCCGACATCGCCAACACCAACGTTATACTTATCAACCTCTAATCTGCTGCCCCCGACATCGCCGCCACCTACAGTACACTTATTAACCCTTAATCTGCTGCCCCAATGTCGCCGCCACTATACTAAAGTTATTAACCCCTAAACCTAACCCTAAGCCTAACCCTAACCCCCACTAACTTTAATATAATTAAAATAAATCTAAATAAAAATTACTATCATTAACTAAATAATTCCTATTTAAAACTAAATACTTACCTGTAAAATAAACCTTAAGCTAGCTACAATATAATTAATAGTTACATTGTAGCTAGCTTAGGTTTTATTTTTATTTCACAGGCAAGTTTGTTATTATTTTAACGAGGTAGAATAGTTACCAAATAGTTATTAACTATTTACTAGCTACCTAGTTAAAATAAATACAAATTTACCTGTAAAATAAAACCTAACCTGTCTTACACTAAAACCCAACATTACACTACAATTAAATACATTACATTAATTAAATACAATTAACTAAATTACAAGAAAAACAAACACTAAATTACAAAAAATAAAAAAAATAAATGATTAAATATTTAAACTAATTACACCTAATCTAATAGCCCTATCAAAATAAAAAACAAAAAACAAAATAAAAAACCCTAGCCTAAACTAAACTGCCAATAGCAAATAGCAAATACAAACAACCCCCAACAGTAAAACCCACCACCCACACAACCTACCCCCCAAATAAAATCCTATCTAAAAAACCTAAACTCCCCATTGCCCTGAAAAGGGCATTTGGATGGGCATTGCCCTTAAAAAGGCATTTAGCTCTTTTTCCACCCAACCCCTAAGCTAAAAATAAAACCCACCCAATAAATCCTTAAAAAAATCTAACACTAACCCCCCGAAGATCCACTTACAGTTTTTGAAGACCGGACATCCATCCTCAACGAAGCGGCAGAAGTTTTCATCCAAGCGGGCATCTTCTATCTTCATCCATCCGGAGCGGAGCGGCTCCATCTTCAAGACATCTGGCACAGAGCATCCTCTTCTTCCGACGGCTAACGAAGAATGAAGGTTCCTTTAAGGGACGTCATCCAAGATGGCATCCCTTGAATTTCGATTGGCTGATTGAATTCTATCAGCCAATCGGAATTAAAGGTGAAAAAATCCTATTGGCTGATAAAATCAGCCAATAGGATTGAGCTTCAATCCTATTGCCTGATTCAATCAGCCAATAGGATTGAGCTTGCATTCTATTGGCTGTTCCAATCAGCCAATAGAATGCAAGCTCAATAGGATTTTTTCACCTTTAATTCCGATTGGCTTATAGAATTCTATCAGCCAATTGGAATTAAGGGACACCATCTTGGATGACATCCCTTAAAGGAACCTTAATTCTTCGTTAGCCGTCGGAAGAAGAGGATGCTCTGCGCCGGATGTCTTGAAGATGGAGCCGCTCCGCTCCGGATGGATGAAGATAGAAGATGCGTCTGGATGAAGACTTCTGCTGGCTTGGATGAAGACTTCGGCCCGCTTGGATGAAGACTTCTGCCGCTTCGTTGAGGATAGATGTCCGGTCTTCAAAAACTGTAAGTGGGTCTTCGGGGGTAGTGTTAGGTTTTTTTAAGGGTTTATTGGGTGAGTTTTATTTTTAGCTTAGGGTTTGAGCGGAAAAAGAGTTAGATGCCCTTTTAAGGGCAATGCCCATCCAAATAACCTTTTCAGGGCAATGGGGGAGCTTAAGTTTTTTAGATAGGATTTTATTTGGGGGGTTGGTTGTGTGGGTGGTGGGTTTTACTGTTGGGGGGTTGTTTGTATTTTTTTTTACAGGTAAAAGAGCTGATTTCTTTGGGGCAATGCCCCGCAAAAGGCCCTTTTAAGGGCTATTGGCAGTTTAGTTTAGGCTAGTTTTTTTTTTTGGGGGGGGGGGGGGGCTTTTTTATTTTGATAGGGCGATTAGATTAGGTGTAATTAGTTTAAATATTTGATCATTTATTTTTTTATTTTGTGTAATTTAGTGTTTGTTTTTTGTAATTTAGTTAATTGTATTTAATGTAATTTATTTAATTGTAGTGTAATGTTAGGTTTTAGTGTAAAACAGGTTAGGTTTCATTTTACAGATAAATTTGTATTTATTTTAACTAGGTAGCTAGTAAATAGCTAATAACTATTTAGTAACTATTCTATGTAGTTAAAATAAATACAAATTTGCCTGTGAAATAAAAATAAAACCTAAGCTAGCTACAATGTAACTATTAGTTATATTGTAGCTAGCTTAGAGTTTATTTTACAGGTAAGTATTTAGTTTTAAATAGGAATTATTTAGTTAATGATAGTAATTTTTATTTACATTTATTTTAATTATATTAATGTTAGGGGTGTTAGGGTTAGACTTAGGGTTAGGTTTAAAGGTTTATAACTTTAGTATAGTAGCGGCGATTTTGGGGGCAGCAGATTAGGGGTTAATAAGTGTACTGTAGGTGGCGGCGAACTCGGGGCAGCAGATTAGGGGTTAATAAGTATAATGTAGGTGTCGGCGATGTTAGGGACAGCAGATTAGGGGTTAATAATATTTAACTAGTGTTTATGATGCAGGAGCGCGGCGGTTTAGGGGTTAATATGTTTATTATAGTGGCGACAATGTCTGGAGCGGCAGATTAGGGGTTAATAATATTATTTTAGTGTTTGCGATGCGGGAGGGCCTCGGTTTAGGGGTTAATAGGTAGTTTATGGGTGTTAGTGTACATTTTAGCACTTTAGTTATGAGTTTTATGCTACAGCTTTGTAGCGTAAAACTCATAACTACTGACTTTAGAATGCAGTACGAATCTTGCGGAGATATGCTGTACCACTCTCACTTTTTGGCCTGCCAGGCAAACTCGTAATACCGGCGCTATGGAAGTCCCATTGAAAAAGGACTTTTTGAAAACTGCGGTAGTTACGTTGCGTTACGGGCAAAAAGGTGTGCAGTGCAGCTAAACCTGCAAGACTCGTAATACCAGCGGTAGTGAAAAAGAGCCTTAACTCTGCTTTTTCACCCATAACACAAAACACGTAATCTAGCCGTTTGTAATTACAACATTCGTCTGCAGTCTTCCAACATAAGCGATTGTTTTACAATGATGGAACTCCACCACCACTCTCCTTTTTTAAGTCAATCTGAACTTTTGTCTAAAGAGGACAGGATTTACCACTGCCATTGTATTAACAAAATCAGCACAAATGATAAGATAACACACTACAAAGTAGAGAGATATATGATGCAAGATTAGGCTTGCAAACCCTGCCATGTAATCTTTCAGTTTTCAGACACAATTTTTATACTTCAATTACAGGAAAGGAGGGAAAATAGATAAAGTAGTGCAAAGTTGTTTTACATAATTAAGCATTTGTTTATTACAATCCCAGTGCCCCTTCAAAATTACATGCTCTATCTGTGTAATAAAAGATTAATTTGACTTTCATGTCAATTTTCTGCTCTGGAGCTAAGTACTTGGGTATGCCCATTGTGGGTGGAGTTTTGTGGCATGCTGTCACTGTGCATTATGTCTATACAATAAGATTTGAGTTTAAGTAATATGATTTAAAGGCTAACACCAAAATGGATTACTATCCTGCACAACTACTATTGCTATTTAAGGGCTAGATTAGTGATAAACAATATTGTTGAAAGTAAATGGTTGCGATTGAGCACAAAAAAATTGCGCTCAACGGATTAGCGTGCCTAAATACTTAGCGTAAAGTTTAAGGGTAACATTTTTGTTTCACCAAATACAACCTATGTACATTAAAATAAACTATTACTGGTAGATAACCATTTATCCAACCTGCTTGGGACCAGTAAAGGTTTGGATTTTGGAATATTTGCATTTTTTTTTTTATTGAGTTTCAATGTGGGGCATACAAAGCAAAAATATTAGTTCACTTTATACAGAAAAGTCATATTCATATGTCCAAGAAAAAGAAAATAAACCAGAAAAACATAGCATAGATATGAGACATTTGCAAATGTAGGAGACATAGTTTTTTTTGCCCATTCCTACTATCAGCCTTTGGATTAACCTATGAGGCCACTCTTGGACATCTCATGATCATAGAAAAGCTAGAACGCTAAGAAGGCAACCAGATGCCGTGAGAGATCACTTTTGGATCCCAGATGAAGAATTTTTTTTTTTAAATCTTTTAAGAAAATATAAAGTTTGCAACTATTAACCCCTAGTACCAAGTAAAAAACATTAATTAACAGGAATTCCCCATACAAAAAATAAATAAATAATGATCTCTCTTGTAGGCCTAGTATTGTTATGAACTTGTGAGGGAAACCTATAGGGGATATGTATCAAGTATCAAACATATAGGGCCGCTTTTGGACCCTTAGTATTATTTGTAGTGGATAAGGTAAGATTTCCATGAATACCATTAGTACCCCTGAAGATATAGCAAAGGCACAACAGTACTTGGTAGCTTAATAGAATCCTGTGTGACATAGGATGAAACGTTATATCCCTGGGTTGTGGAGGCTATCACTCAACCTAGCCCATGGACAAAAGTCAGAATACAATTTAGAACCATAGGTAGGAATACCTAAACTGGAAAATCTTAATCATATATTACCTCACATAAGGGATATTAAAGCTAGAAGTGCTATGACTGTGCCTTAGGTTAACCCTGGTCATGACCTGCAAGCGACTTCTATATACTGTGGGAAGATTATGTAGGTTATATTTTACCAGCAGCCCTGTAGTAGCTTCAATAGAATAATCTTGGTTAGACTGATATTATAGAGGAAGTATGACTTATAGCTTCTGGTTCACTCTTTATTAATAAACCGCAGGCAGAAGGAGTACTTTCTATGAGCTTCATTTTGCCCTCTATAAATTATTTTAGGAATCCTATATTATAGATAAGCATATAATTCTACAAGTTTGAAAATTGTGCCACATATGTTGTCGAATCTACTATTGTGCATAAGAAAAACATGTTTTATGAATTAAACATAGAAGCCTCAACATAGACTTAAACACACACATTAAATATGCAGAAAAAACAAGTATGATGATTTTAGACTAATATTAACTCAAACTATAAGACCTGTCCAAGGCTCTCGTCATAGAAGGAGTAATTTCTATGCGCTTCATTTTGGCCCTCAGTTTAAGCAGTCTTGGTCTGGGGAAATAAAGCCATCGCTCCGGGTCCATATCCCCAGCTAGTATAGGTAAGTCCCTGTAGCTAGATGAGACATCCTCAGTTATTACGACTAGCTGGGAAACCCGATGAACTGCTTTCTCCATCAAAGGTGCCCCATTCAGTGAGACCAGTAGCAAGGCCTCACAGGATTCACCACTGGGCATTGTCAAATCCAGATGCGGTTGTATCTCGGCAGTCCCAGACAGTGTTTTCTTGAATAAAGATTCATCAAATGTCTCCTCCAGTTGTATATCTTGCCAATCTAGCGGTCGTGACTGAGTGTCAAAAGCTTCCGAGAGGGTTGAGTGTAGGCTCCGTATAAAAATCTGTATGTGGTCATTTAGTGCCTCCAACAATGACGCTTCACAGCTTTGCATAGCAGCCATGTTAGACTTGAAATAGTAAATCCAACGATCCTTCAAGTCACCTTGGCCGCAGCTATTTTCCAGTGCTGCTATCCTCAGGGGTCACAGACAAGTAATACAAGGTAACATTTATAGGGATCAAATTTAGGCAGCTCTCATTCCTATTGGCTGATTTGAACCTAGGGGTTAATAGGTTTAGTTAGTGTTAGGAATGTTTGGGAATGGCAGTTTAGGGGTTAATAGGTTTAGTTAGTGTCGGCGATGTCGGGGAACTGCAGTTTAGGGGTTAATAGGTTTAGTTGGTGTTAGCGATGTTTAGGAACAGCGGTTTAGGGGTTAATAGGTCTATTTAATGTTTTAGTTAGTGTTGGCGATGTTTGGGAATGGCGGTTTAGGGGTTAATAGCTTTATTTAGTGTTGCAATGTGAGTGGCGGTTTTAGGTAATTTTGTTTCAGCAATCGCCGGCATATTAGTTATGTTAAGTTAAATCATTTTTTTGGATCCTTTCCTTTTTTCGGTTCCATTCTTTATTCATATGCATTATTCTATTCTAAACGTCAGAATAGAATAATGCATATGAATAAAGAATGGATCCGAAAAAATTAAAGGGAGAGTAAACACCAGAACTTTTGTTGTTTAAAAAGGTAGATAATCCCTTTATTACCCATTCCCCAATTTTGCATAACCAACACAGTTATATTAATATACTTTTTACCTTTGTGATTACCTTGTATCTATGGCTCTGCAAACTGCCCCCTTATTTCAGTTATTTTGACAGACATGCATTTTTGCCAATCAGTGCTTGCTCTTAGGAGCTTCACGTGCCGGAGCTCAATGTTATCTATATGAACATAACGCCCTCTAGTGGTGAAAAACTGTCAAAATGCTTTCCGATTAGAGGCAGTTTTCAAGGTCTAGGAAATTAGCACATGAACCTCCTAGATTTAGCTTTCAACTAAGAATACCAACAGAACAAAGCAAAATTGGTAATAAAAGTAAATTGGAAAGTTGTTTAAAATTACATGCCCTATTTAAATCATGAAATATTTTTTTTTACTTTACTGTCCCTTTAACGGATTCGAAAAAAACTATGTAACTTAAAATTACTAATTTGCCGAAACATTTTTTTTTTTAAAACTTAACTAAACTAATTTGTCAAAACTAAATTATTTATTTAACTAATGAAAACGAAATGAAACAATTTTTTTTTTGCGTTGCACATGTCTAATATATATGTAGTAAACTGTATCTCTTACCTCCACGGGATTAAAGCATCTATCTGGGATTTTTAAAACTGGGAAATGTAGTCCTGGTTCAACTATTTAAGGCCACGCCGTCCTACTGAGCTAGCGGACCATATAGCTATAACTTTCACCATAAGGTATCTTTGTCGTAATCCGGGTGGAAGTTTGTTTTGCCTATTTTTTCATATACTACAAATATTTTCTACTGCTAAGTTTGAGACAGATTTAAAAAGATACACTGTCGAATTTAGACGTTTGTGGCGCGCACACAACAAAAACATATGGCATGTGACCATTTAACCTGCAAGTGTGTGTGACAGTGGCCATATATGTGTTTAGCGCTCCAAACTTTCATGCATTTTGCAGAGTTGTCATAGTCTGGGAGTTCTGCACCCATAATCTGTCTAAACTTTCTGATCCCAAATATATAGAGATTTGCACAGATTTTTGCTGTTTATTTTTAAATGCAAGGCAATTTTATTATTACAAAACCCCTGTTTCCTATTCCCCCCCCCCCCCCCATTGCTTTGCATTGTAAAAACTTGCTAAATAGTTGGTGTTGACATTGCACGATACATTCATTATCTGTTTTGCCTTCTTTTGTTGTAAAATAATTCTGAAAAGTGTACTTGGTTAACTTCCATCCAGAGGTGCTAAAGTTTCTTCAGCCAATTTAAAGGACCATTCAGTGCAGTAGAATTACATAATTATCAAGTGCACAATAAAAAGATAAGGCAATAGCACCTACTCTGAATTTCAAATAAGCAGTAGATTATTATTTTTCCCCCCAAGCCCCTGTATCATGTGACAGACATCACTGATCACAGACTAGTATACGTATACTGGAGAAAAAAGAGAAAGGAAAACGATGGCACTACATGTGTTGTTTCCTGAGTGATGTATAAATAACCTGTCAGATAATGACATATAGCTCACTATATAAAGGTTTAATGTAGGACTGGTGCTGTACACAAAAGAGAAATTAGAGACACAAGAACCAATGAACCACTGGTAGAGTGTGTACCTGAGTAGCACTCAACAACACTATAAGTAGGTGAACAATAAGGGCAGTGGAAGAAAAGTTATGGTTATTCCTCACCGGATGAAGGGGTTAAAACTTAACTTTTATTGTCAAGAAAAATGTAAAAACTGAATTAAACATAAAAACACAGTGTAGGAATATGTTGTGCAACACAATCACAGAATTGGTGTGTCACCTGTTGTGGAAATGTATCACATTTATTATTGTGGTGTTTGAAAAAACAGTATATTATTGTCTCATAACTGGCGTTTCTAGCCTTGCAAAGTTATCTTCCCAGAGTATGGAGGGGTGTGCCACAGTATTATAATGAAATAGTGCAGTAAAAGAGCCACTTATTAATCACATAATGTATAAGAGATCACATATATTAATTAGTAACCAGATCCAAGGAAGAGTCAAACTTGGAACGTTGAATGTTCTGCCAAAAATATATTAGAATACTAAGTGGGTCTGTTCAGCTAGGCATTACTACGAGTAACCAGTGACTCGCAAATGTTCTAAGTAGAAAGTTTCCACAACCAGGATTAAATATTAAGAATATGGCGACACAGCTTGTCTGCCAAAAAAATAAGGTTACAGCAAAGACTAAATTCAACTAAGTGCACAGGATAGGCTACGACTGCAAGTTAAAAAGAGTATGAGAGAGACTGCTATGTCCCTGCTCCCCCTGACATGTTTTGCACTGCGGCTTTATCAATGGTGGGGCGGCCGCCTTCTCTCCAGGCTTATATTGGCTGAACATCAGTACACGTCATGGTCTGAAATGAACCTGATAGGCTCAAAAATGTACTGCATGTGGATTGGTCGTTTAAGGGGGCGTGAATGACGTGTCCCACTAAGTAGATTATACAGAGCAAATACGGTTTGCCTAGCAACCAGAGGTACACAATCGTGTGTTTATGTATTACACAAAAGAGAAATTAGAGACACAAGAACCAATGAACAACTGGTAGAGTGTGTACCTGAATAGCACTCAACAACACTATAAGTAGGTGAACAATAAGGGTAGTGGAAGAAAAGTTATGGTTATTCTTCTCCAGATGAAGGGGTTAAAAGATATTAAATGCCAAGGGATTGAGAAAATCTTGCTGGGCATAAGAGGGGGCAAGTTGGAACAAGCCCTACTCAGGGCTGAATGCAGGTGGATTTACCTGTTAGATTGTGCCCACCCGAAAGGATTAAGTGAGCAAAACAATTATTATTGCTTCTTACAAAAATGAGTATATTTTAATTATGTACTAGGACATTATTATAAGGAATGACAATGTTGTTCCATTATTAATTGTAATACCAACAGGGCCTGGTTATCAATAGATATAGCCTTATTGCTAATTTATTATTATATTGCCCCTTGTCTTATCCTCACACTCTTACACCACCCCCTTCCTTCAATGTTGCCCACCTCGTCCTATTTTCACATTAGTATATTCTCATAGGTTCTGATAAGATTGGACATTATCTTGTATAAATATAATAGTGTTCCACCACTCTTCTACCATCTCACTTGAGTTTTTGATGCTTTGTAATCCCCCACTAAAATTGATATATTATATATTTACCCTCTCATTATTATACATATCACTCTTACATGTTTAGCCCATTTTTCCAGACTGGGCCATTTATCACCTCCCACTTGCCTCAAATTTGTCCCAGGCACTGATACATACTATTCTTGTTTATTATTTGTTATGGTATTCTAGTCCTGAGGTATTTACCTTATTTATATTTCAGCTATGACAGTAATTTCTATTCAAACCAATATTCTGTTCCTATTCGGATCGTTACCCTGCATACCCATGCACAATACTACTCGCATACATAAACACACGATTGTGTACCTCTGGTTGCTAGGCAACCCGTATTTGCTCTGTATAATCTATTTAGTGGGACACGTCATTCACGCCCCCTTATACGACCAATCCACATGCAGTACATTTTTGAGCCTATCAGGTTAATTTCAGACCATGACTTGTACTGCTGTTCAGCCAATATAAGCTCGGAGAGAAGGCGGTCGCCCCACCTTTGATAAAGCCGTAGTGCGAAACATGTCAGGGGGAGCAGGAACGTAGCAGTCTCTCTCATACTTTTTTTTAACTTGCAGTCGTAGCCTATCCTGTGCACTTAGTTGAATTTAGTCTTTGCTGTAACCTTATTTGTTTGGCAGACAAATGGTGCCGCCATATTCTTAATATTTAATCCTGGTTGTGGAAACTTTCTACTTAGAACATTTGCAAGTCACTGGTTACTCGTAGTAATGCCTAGCTGAACAGACCCACTTAGTATTCTAATATATTTTTGGCAGAACATTGGTGTCGCTGTAGATTAGGGAATGTTAGTGTGTTCTGTTCTGCGTATATAACCGCTATACTATTTAGTAACCTCGTTTTGGAGCTTATTACTATACTTGCCTTATAAATACATTGTCAGTTATTCACCATCATGGGGAAATGCCGTATTAACCACCTAAGTATGGGATATTAATACGTCAGTCCTAGAAGCTTAAATTGTTGTAATACTTTGTACCACAGGCTATGTGGCAAGCCTGCCTATCGATACAGTAGTCATATATTTAATACCACATAAACATTTAGCTGTTCCGATATGTCCATTGAGGCTTTCTATGCACAATATTGATGCTTTTTGTACACCTGGTCATTACTATTAATATTATACCCCTAGATAAATGTCATTACCACAGGAAGACAGTTTATGGAATCGGATAGAGATAATCAGTAATCAACCTCTTGTACCAGTTGTGCAATTTGCTACTATGTTAGTATTTCCAATACTACTTACCATTTAAGCTTGGTATGCACTTTACTTGCAAATAAGTATCCCACTTCACATATAGGACCTTATGCAGTCCCACGAATACTGCTTTTGGGAGCTCAGTTCCACGTTTGACACTTCCTTGGATCTGGTTACTAATTAATATATGTGATCTCCTATACATTATGTGATTAATAAGTGGCTCTTTTACTGCACTATTTCATTTTAATACTGTGGCACACCCCTCCATACTCTGGGAAGATAACTTTGCAAGGCTAGAAACGCCAGTTATGAGACAATAATATACTGGTTTTTCAAACACCACAATAATAAATGTGATACATTTCCACAACAGGTGACACAGCAATTCTGTGATTGTGTTGCACAAGATATTCCTACACTGTGTTTTTATGTTTAATTCAGTTTTTACATTTTTCTTGACAATAAAAGTTGTTTTAACCCCTTCATCCGGAGAAGAATAACCATAACTTTTCTTCCACTGCCCGTATTGTTCACCTACTTATAGTGTTGTTGAGTGCTATTCAGGTACACACTCTACCAGTGGTTCATTGGTTCTTGTGTCTCTAGTACACGTATACCCTGTGAGCTGGTCACATGCTCAGTAGGATCTTGCTTCTCAGAAATTGTGAATATAAAAAGACTGTGCAAAATAAAGAAAATAAATTGGAAAGTTTCTTGAAACTGCATGCTCCATCTGAATCATGATAATTTTGACTTGAGTGTCCCTTTAAACATGGATACATTTACTTGAGTCTGCACCATCTACACAGAGATTGGTTGTCTCAAATCACAAGATCACATGCATCTGTCACTAATTGGCCACAGCTAATGAGACAGGAACATGGGTTCCTCTTGGTATCTCAAGAGGAGTACAGTATACCTGAACTGATCTTGAAAAGTGTAGCAATTGGGTAAATTTAACAAGAGGCGAGCGGACATGGTCGCTCAACCTCGCTAAATGCCGACAACATACGCTGTCGGCATTTAACATTGCACAAGCATTTCAAGTGAAATGCTTGTGCAATGCCGCCCACTGCTCACTGAAAGCCAATTGGGCGCTAGCAGGGGCCGTCAATCATCCTGATTGTATCAGTTTGGGATGATTTCAGTTTGCCACCTAAAAGCTGGTGGACAAGTTAAGGAGCAGTGGTCTTACAACCGCTACTTCTTAACTTCCGTTTCTGGCGGACCAGAAACAATGGGGCTCCGAAGCAGTATCCGCTGCTTAATAAATGGTGCCCAATGACTTTTAAAATGTCTATTTTTTAATGCAGTAATAATTAATGCTTAATAGCTGATATACACTATTAGTGTAATGCCCCTTTAAAAGAAAATAAATAGTTTTCTGCTTTGGTGCTAAGTAAATTAAATAATTACTCTAAAAAGCACCATATGCTGTTAAATTTGTTGACAGAGGTTCAAGGCTAATTTAGTTGTGTGGAAGAATATCTCATTTGTGCCTTAGGGGTTTTATTAGTAAATTCCCAAGATGCAGTTAGGAAGCTTATATTGTATCAGTTTAAATAGCCAGATGGTGTAGAAAACAACAAATATTTTACCTGTCAGTTGGCTGTCCATTAAATAGGAGAAATCTTGTGTTTAAGACATTTAATTACCTGCCGAGCAGAGGAGAGGAGAGGTTAAAGGTTAAGAGAAAGTTTCCCCTGGGGCTCAGTGTTTTCAACTGATGCTAGTTAGTTGGAGACTTTCTGAAGTAAAATAAGTCATGTGATTAATTGTGTCAGAGGTAAAAGCTCACAACTGACATCAAAGTCAAACAACCTCAAGCAGGAGCAGTAAATGAGCTGCAGAAGAATTAACAGTTCAAAGAAATGTGAAGCCATAGAACTAAAACGCTACTTCTTACCAAATTGACAGTATGCAGTAATACTATAATATAAATGAGAACTGTTTTGTGATTGGTTGAATTCTGGTTTAGTGTTTTATTGTTTAACAAATCCACTTAAAGGGACAGTCTACTTGATTTTTGGTATTGTTTAAAAGATAGATAATGCCTTTACTACCCATTCTCCAGCATTGCACAACTGACACTGTTATATTAATATACTTTATAACCACTTAGTTTGCCTGTTTATAAGCCCTTGCAGGCTGCCTCTTATATCAGTGCTTTTTAAAAACAGTCAGACAGTGCTAGTTTGTGTTTGCAATATAGATAACATGGTGCTCACTCCCGTGGAGAATAAAAATGGTTATGAAAGAACCAGCACTGGTTGGCTAAATTGCAAGATTGTAAAAAGCACTGAGATAAGGGGCAGTCTGCAGGGGCTTAGATGCAGGTAATCATAGAGGTAAAAAGTATATTAAAATAACAGTGTTGGTTATGAAAAACTGGGGAATGGGTAATAAAGTTACTCAGTGCTGGCTTTAGGTAAGGTTACAGGGCAGCTGTTCTCCCTTCCTCACTGCTTCACACATTCTAAGTGCAGCTTGTTCAAGGGGCCATATGCAGCCCACTTGCTACTAGTTGTCCATCCCGGTTACAGAGCATAAATCAGTGTGCTTATTATACTCACTTGTGCATGTAGATCCATTTTCAAATGACTGTGAAGTCAAAATTAAACTTTCATGATTCAGATAGGGCATGCAATTTTAAACAACTTTCTTATTTACGTTTATCAGCAAATTTGTCTTGTTATTTTGGTATTCTTTGTTGAAGGCTAAACCTAGGTAGGATCATAGGCTGATTTATAAGCCCATAAAGGCTGCCTCTTGTCTCAGTGCATTTTATTAGCTTTTCACAGCTAGCCAGTGCTATTTAATGTGTGCCATATAGATAACATTATGCTTAATCCAGTGGAGTTACATATGAGTCAGCACTAATTGGCTGAAATGCAAGTTTGTAAAAAGCACTAAGGGGGCATTCTGCAGAGGCTTAGATACATTGGGGTAAAAAGTGTATAATAAAGGGATTATCTATCTTTTTAAACAATATCAAATTTCAAGTAGACTGTCCCTTTAAGTTTCTTAAAATGTTGGTAATTTTATTTCTGTATTCCCTACTCTTTATGAAACATGTGGATTGCATATAAGATTCCAAATCTGGGTGGGTTATCGATAGATCTTTAAGAAAATATCAAGAGACTATAAGGTAAGTCAACATACTTGATTATTATCACTTTTAGTTACTGTTTTCTACAGCTTTTATGCATCAGATATTGGGCTAGATTACGAGTGGAGTGCAAATTAAGGTTCCCGCTTGAGTGTTTATTGTGCTAGAATTAGATTTTTGCGTCTGGCGTCTTGCACTTGTATTATGAGTTGAAAGTAAACTGTTTTTGTTCTTGCGGTAACCCGACGAGTGCAAAAATACGAAGTAAGAATATTGAGTGCAAAATCACATATTCCCCCATAGAAGTCAATGGAGACAAAAAGTGGGGGAAAATCCAATCGCAAATTCTCATTTATTCAGAAATACATATCTCTATATATATCTGAAGATATTTTAGTAACATATATCTTTACCTATACATATATACATGATTATATATAGGTATAAATATAGAGATATATATAGGAATATCTATTTACAAATACATAGAAAATATTCTTCTATGTGCAGAACATGGTAATGTCAAATGTTTACAGTAAATACATAGTTAAAGCCTTTATTAAATATGAATATTGCATAAATATGCTTTTATTTGTTTTCATCTTCTTAACGGCAAAGGGCTCCAATGCAATGTCTATATATGTATACATATGTATTTATATGTGTATATATGTCTGTAAATACATATACACATATACAGTCATGGCCAAAAATATTGGAATCCCTGCATTTTTGTCAGATAATACACCACTTCACCCAGAAAATTGTTGCAATTACAAATGTTTAGGTATTCTCATGTTTATTTCTTTTGTTTGTATTGATATGACACAAAAAAAGTAGGAAAAAAGCCAAATCTGACACATTCCATGCAAAACTCCAAAAATGGACTGGAAAAAATTATTGGCGCCCTCAATTTAATATTTGGTAACACACCCCTTGGAAAAAATAACCAAAATCAATTGCTTCCTGTAACGATCAATGAGTTTCTTACACCTCTCTACTGGAATTTTGGACCACTCTTCTTTCGCCAACTGCTCCAGGTCTCTCAGATTAGAAGGCTTCCTTTTCCCAACTGCTGTTTTGAAATCTATACACATGTGCTCTATGAGATTGAGATCTGGACTCATTGCTGGCCAGTTCAGTACTCTTCAGCACCAGCACTTTGTCTTAAACCATTTCTGGGTGTTTTTTGACGTGTGCTTTGGGTCATTGTCCTGCTGTAAGACCCATGACTTCCGAGGGAGACCCAACTTTCTGACACTGGGTCCTACATTGCATCACAAAATGCACACAGTCAAGACATCCAGTGGCTGAAGCAGCAAAGCAACCCCAAAACATCAATGAACCTCCATCATGTTTGACTGTAGGGACTGTATTCTTTTCTTTAAAAGCCTTATTTCTTTTTCTGAAAAAAAGTAGAATCATGGACTTTACCAAAAAGCTGTAATTTTGTTCCATCTGTCCACAGCACATTCTACCAAAAGGATTTTGGCTTCCTCAGGTAAGTTTTGGCAAACTCCAATATGGCTTTTTCATGTTTCTGTGTCAGCAGTGGGGTCCTCCTGTGTCTCCTACCATAGCGTCCCTTTTTATTCAGATGGCGATGTATAGTGCGAGCTGACACATTTGTAACCTGTGCCTGAAGGTCATCTTGAATTTGTCTGGAAGTTGATCGAGGTTCTTTATCCACTATTTGAACAATCCTTTGTTGCAATCTTTGATAAATTTTTCTCTTTTGTCCAAGATATTCCAGAGATATTGCTTATCCCATTGGCGTGCTATCATTAGTGCACCACTTCTAATCTGGCCCATTGTTATTTATGAAAGGCAGGTACATTTCTAGAATGTTTGTCATCTCTTGTTTTATAAGAGTTTTTAAATGTATCATTACATTAAAATTATACAATTGTGGAGAAAAAATATTTGATCTTTCACCTTTTCCACATTTCTTTTTAAACGAAAGTAGTGAAATAAATTATGCAAAATAATATCAGATTAATTAATAGCTTTTTAAAAACACATAAAAGGGAAGATTAGAGAGTTTTGATTGGGCTGAAAACCTATGTACAAACCTATAAATGATGTGTCATTGTTGTATAATGTCATTTGTTCAAAATCTGTTTTTTTTGCTTTTTTTTTAACAATCAAGTGCAAATGGTATATTTATTAAAGGGACAGTGAACACTATAAAATGGTTAATTATACATAGTAAAGATGCATAGAAAAACAACTGTATACAATATACTTTCATTATTTTTTTGCCACCTTTTACTATAATTTAGGTCAGAAATTGTGGATTTTCCAGCCCTTAAACTGAAAGAGCACATATCAGGCTTTACATGCCTATCTTTTCCCACATATCTCTCCCTAATTTGCATTTTGTTCTCTCTTTTTTTTTTTTTAATATAATTTCTGCTAAAGCCAATCAATGGATATTTCTTTCATGTAATTAACAAGAGTCCATGAGCTAGTGACGTATGGGATATACATTCCTACCAGGAGGGGCAAAGTTTCCCAAACCTTAAAATGCCTATAAATACACCCCTCACCACACCCACAAATCAGTTTTACAAACTTTGCCTCCAAGGGAGGTGGTGAAGTAAGTTTGTGCTAGATTCTACGTTGATATGCGCTCCGCAGCAAGTTGGAGCCCGGTTTTCCTCTCAGCGTGCAGTGAATGTCAGAGGGATGTGAGGAGAGTATTGCCTATTGAATGCAGTGATCTCCTTCTACGGGGTCTATTTCATAAGGTTCTCTGTTATCGGTCGTAGAGATTCATCTCTTACCTCCCTTTTCAGATCGACGATATACTCTTATATTTACCATTTCCTCTACTGATTCTCGTTTCAGTACTGGTTTGGCTTTCTACAAACATGTAGATGAGTGTCCTGGGGTAAGTAAGTCTTATTTTCTGTGACACTCTAAGCTATGGTTGGGCACTTTATTTATAAAGTTCTAAATATATGTATTCAAACATTTATTTGCCTTGACTCAGAATGTTCAACTTTCCTTATTTCCAGACAGTCAGTTTCATATTTGGGATTATGCTTTAAATTATCATATTTTTTCTTACCTCAAAAATTTGACTTTTTTCCCTGTGGGCTGTTAGGCTCGCGGGGGCTGAAAATGCTTCATTTTATTGCGTCATTCTTGGCGCGGACTTTTTTGGCGCAAAAATTCTTTTCCGTTTCCGGCGTCATACGTGTCGCCGGAAGTTGCGTCATTTTTGACGTTATTTTGCGCCAAAAATGTCGGCGTTCCGGATGTGGCGTCATTTTTGGCGCCAAAAGCATTTAGGCGCCAAATAATGTGGGCGTCTTATTTGGCGCCAAAAAATATGGGCGTCGCTTTTGTCTCCACATTATTTCAGTCTCATTTTTCATTTGCTTCTGGTTGCTAGAAGCTTGATGTTTGGCATTTTTTTCCCATTCCTGAAACTGTCTTATAAGGAATTTGATCTATTTTGCTTTATATGTTGTTTTTTCTCTTACATATTGCAAGATGTCTCACGTTGCATCTGAGCCAGAAGATACTACAGGAAAACCACTGCCTGCTGGATCTACCAAAGCTAAGTGTATCTGCTGTAAACTTTTGGTAGCTATTCCTCCAGCTGTTGTTTGTAATAATTGTCATGACAAACTTGTTAAAGCAGATAATATTTCCTTTAGTGATGTACCATTGCCTGTTGCAGTTCCCTCAACATCTAAGGTGCAGAATGTTCCTGATAACATAAGAGATTTTGTTTCTGAATCCATAAAGAAGGCTTTGTCTGTTATTTCTCCTTCTAGTAAACGTAAAAAGTCTTTTAAATCTTCTCTCTCTACAGATGAATTTTTAAATGAACACCATCATTCTGATTCTTTTGACTCTTCTGGTTCAGAGGATTCTGTCTCAGAGATTGATGCTGATAAATCTTCATATTTATTTAAGATGGAATTTATTCGCTCTTTACTTAAAGAAGTACTAATTGCTTTAGAAATAGAGGATTCTAGTCCTCTTGATACTAATTCTATACGTTTGGATAAGGTTTTTAAAGCTCCTGCGGTTATTCCAGAAGTCTTTCCTGTTCCTAATGCTATTTCTGCAGTAATTGCTAAGGAATGGGATAAATTGGGTAATTCATTTACTCCTTCTAAACGTTTTAAGCAATTATATCCTGTTCCGCCTGACAGGTTAGAATTTTGGGACAAAATCCCTAAAGTTGATGGGGCTATTTCTACCCTTGCTAAACGTACTACCATTCCTACGTCAGATGGTACCTCGTTTAAGGATCCTTTAGATAGAAAAATTGAATCTTTTCTAAGAAAAGCTTATCTATGTTCAGGTAATCTTCTTAGACCTGCTATATCATTGGCTGATGTTGCTGCAGCTTCAACTTTTTGGTTGGAAACTCTAGCGCAACAAGTAACAAATCGTGATTCGCATGATATTATTATTCTTCTACAGCATGCTAATAATTTCATCTGTGATGCCATTTTTGATATTATTAGAGTTGATGTTAGATTTATGTCTCTGGCTATCTTAGCCAGAAGAGCTTTATGGCTTAAGACTTGGAATGCTGATATGGCTTCTAAATCAACTCTACTTTCCATTTCTTTCCAGGGAAACAAATTATTTGGTTCTCAGTTGGATTCTATTATTTCAACTGTTACTGGTGGGAAAGGAACTTTTTTACCACAGGATAAAAAGTCTAAAGGTAAAAACAGGGCTAACAATCGTTTTCGTTCCTTTCGTTTCAACAAAGAACAAAAGCCTGATCCTTCATCCTCAGGAGCAGTTTCAGTTTGGAAACCATCTCCAGTCTGGAATAAATCCAAGCCTGCTAGAAAGGCAAAGCCTGCTTCTAAGTTCACATGAAGGTACGGCCCTCATTCCAGTTCAGCTGGTAGGGGGCAGGTTACGTTTTTTCAAAGAAATTTGGATCAATTCTGTTCACAATCTTTGGATTCAGAACATTATTTCAGAAGGGTACAGAATTGGTTTCAAGATGAGACCTCCTGCAAAGAGATTTTTTCTTTCCCATGTCCCAGTAAATCCAGTGAAAGCTCAAGCATTTCTGAATTGTGTTTCAGATCTAGAGTTGGCTGGAGTAATTATGCCAGTTCCAGTTCCGGAACAGGGGATGGGGTTTTATTCAAATCTCTTCATTGTGCCAAAGAAGGAGAATTCCTTCAGACCAGTTCTGGATCTAAAATTATTGAATCGTTATGTAAGGATACCAACGTTCAAGATGGTAACTGTAAGGACTATATTGCCTTTTGTTCAGCAAGGGAATTATATGTCCACAATAGATTTACAGGATGCATATCTGCATATTCCGATTCATCCAGATCATTATCAGTTCCTGAGATTATCTTTTCTAGACAAGCATTACCAATTTGTGGCTCTACCGTTTGGCCTTGCTACAGCTCCAAGAATTTTCACAAAGATTCTCGGTGCCCTTCTGTCTGTAATCAGAGAACAGGGTATTGTGGTATTTCCTTATTTGGACGATATCTTGGTACTTGCTCCGTCTTTACATTTAGCAGAGTCTCATACGAATCGACTTGTGTTGTTTCTTCAAGATCATGGTTGGAGGATCAATTTACCAAAAAGTTCTTTGATTCCTCAAACAAGAGTAACCTTTCTGGGTTTCCAGATAGATTCAGTGTCCATGACTTTGTCTTTAACAGACAAGAGACGTCTAAAATTGATTACAGCCTGTCGAAACCTTCAGTCTCAATCATTCCCTTCGGTAGCCTTATGCATGGAAATTCTAGGTCTTATGACTGCTGCATCGGACGCGATCCCCTTTGCTCGTTTTCACATGCGACCTCTTCAGCTCTGTATGCTGAACCAATGGTGCAGGGATTACACGAAGATATATCAATTAATATCTTTAAAACCGATTGTTCGGCACTCTCTAACGTGGTGGACAGATCACCATTGTTTAATTCAGGGGGCTTCTTTTGTTCTTCCGACCTGGACTGTAATTTCAACAGATGCAAGTCTCACAGGTTGGGGAGCTGTGTGGGGATCTCTGACGGCACAAGGAGTTTGGGAATCTCAGGAGGTGAGATTACCGATCAATATCTTGGAACTCCGTGCAGTTTTCAGAGCTCTTCAGTTTTGGCCTCTTCTGGAGAGAGAATCGTTCATTTGTTTTCAGACAGACAATGTCACAACTGTGGCATACATCAATCATCAAGGAGGGACTCACAGTCCTCTGGCCATGAAAGAAGTATCTCGAATTTTGGTTTGGGCAGAATCCAGCTCCTGTCTAATCTCTGCGGTTCATATCCCAGGTGTAGACAATTGGGAAGCGGATTATCTCAGTCGCCAAACGTTGCATCCGGGCGAATGGTCTCTTCACCCAGAGGTATTTCTTCAGATTGTTCAATTGTGGGGGCTCCCAGAGATAGATCTGATGGCCTCTCATCTAAACAAGAAACTTCCCAGGTATCTGTCCAGATCCCGGGATCCTCAGGCGGAGGTAGTGGATGCATTATCACTTCCTTGGAAGTATCATCCTGCCTATATCTTTCCGCCTCTAGTTCTTCTTCCAAGAGTAATCTCCAAGATTCTGAGGGAATGCTCGTTTGTTCTGCTAATAGCTCCGGCATGGCCTCACAGGTTTTGGTATGCGGATCTTGTCCGGATGGCATCTTGCCAGCCATGGACTCTTCCGTTAAGACCAGACCTTCTGTCACAAGGTCCTTTTTTCCATCCGGATCTGAAATCCTTAAATTTAAAGGTATGGAGATTGAACGCTTGATTCTTGGTCATAGAGGTTTCTCTGACTCCGTGATTAATACTATGTTACAGGCTCGTAAATCTGTATCTCGTGAGATATATTATAGAGTCTGGAAGACTTATATTTCTTGGTGTCTTTCTCATCATTTTTCTTGGCATTCTTTTAGAATACCGAGAATTTTACAGTTTCTTCAGGATGGTTTAGATAAGGGTTTGTCCGCAAGTTCTTTGAAAGGACAAATCTCCGCTCGTTCTGTTCTTTTTCACAGAAAGATTGCTATTCTTCCTGATATTCATTGTTTTGTACAAGCCTTGGTTCGTATAAAACCTGTCATTAAGTCAATTTCTCCTCCTTGGAGTTTGAATTTGGTTCTGGGAGCTCTTCAAGCTCCTCCGTTTGAACCTATGCATTCATTGGACATTAAATTACTTTCTTGGAAAGTTTTGTTCCTTTTGGCCATTTCTTCTGCTAGGAGAGTTTCTGAATTATCTGCTCTTTCGTGTGAGTCTCCTTTTCTGATTTTTCATCAGGATAAGGCGGTGTTGCGAACTTCTTTTGAATTTTTACCTAAGGTTGTGAATTCCAACAACATTAGTAGAGAAATTGTGGTTCCTTCATTATGTCCTAATCCTAAGAATTCTAAGGAGAAATCATTGCATTCTTTGGATGTTGTTAGAGCTTTGAAATATTATGTTGAAGCTACGAAATCTTTCCGTAAGACTTCTAGTCTATTTGTTATCTTTTCCGGTTCTAGGAAAGGCCAGAAAGCTTCTGCCATTTCTTTGGCATCTTGGTTGAAATCTTTAATTCATCTTGCCTATGTTGAGTCGGGTAAAATTCCGCCTCAAAGAATTACAGCTCATTCTACTAGGTCAGTATCTACTTCCTGGGCGTTTAGGAATGAAGCTTCGGTTGACCAGATCTGCAAAGCAGCAACTTGGTCCTCTTTGCATACTTTTACTAAATTCTACCATTTTGATGTATTTTCTTCTTCTGAAGCAGTTTTTGGTAGAAAAGTTCTTCAGGCAGCGGTTTCAGTTTGAATCTTCTGCTTATGTTTTTTTGTTAAACTTTATTTTGGGTGTGGATTATTTTCAGCAGGAATTGGCTGTCTTTATTTTATCCCTCCCTCTCTAGTGACTCTTGTGTGGAAAGATCCACATCTTGGGTAGTCATTATCCCATACGTCACTAGCTCATGGACTCTTGTTAATTACATGAAAGAAAACATAATTTATGTAAGAACTTACCTGATAAATTCATTTCTTTCATATTAACAAGAGTCCATGAGGCCCACCCTTTTCTGTGGTGGTTATGATTTTTTTGTATAAAGCACAATTATTCCAATTCCTTATTTTATATGCTTCGCACTTTTTTTCTTATCACCCCACTTCTTGGCTATGCGTTAAACTGATTTGTGGGTGTGGTGAGGGGTGTATTTATAGGCATTTTAAGGTTTGGGAAACTTTGCCCCTCCTGGTAGGAATGTATATCCCATACGTCACTAGCTCATGGACTCTTGTTAATATGAAAGAAATGAATTTATCAGGTAAGTTCTTACATAAATTATGTTTTTGTTAACATAATGACAGTGGGCAAGCCCTGTAATCTCCAGACCAGATTTCCTTCTCCAAAAAAGAAAAGGTTGAGTGAAGTTGGATCAATGAAAAACATAAACAAGGTGTTAATCTGTTCAAATATAATTCAGACTCTGCAGACATGTTACTCTTTTAGGAGAGGTTTAATATTTGATAATGTTTGCATTTAGTTTTGATTTTTAAATATCATTCTTCACTTAGGTTCTCTTCACAAAAACACATCCCTCCATCTCAGTATTCAATAGCCAGTAGCTCTTAAAGGATTATATGACCACACACATGGCTATACCCAGGAGGATGTTTGTAGCACTAAAGGTCCAGGTTGTGAATTTTCACTTGGAATCATTAAAATAAATCCTAACTTGACTCCTGTCACTCTCTCACTCATCTTTAAAGTCTAGGAATTCAATTAAAATATCTGGTATTTTAAACACTAGAGGGGAGATTCTAGTTCAACTGAAAAACTTTGTTTCTTTAAATTCCCCATGAAAGTTTTTTTCTTTTTTTTATTCTTCTTGGTTATTTTTATTGTTTTCAATTGGAATGTAATCTACCCCAAATGATATGGATTACACATTTACCTTTATAAAAAAAGTGATGTTTAAGCAGTGTATATTTTGTAACATTATAACATACATTTATAGTAAAGACTCTCAGTGAGTGAGGAGTATAATGTTTCAAGCCATCATAGAAGTATTTTACACTCACAATATTACAGTAAATTACTCCTTTTAGCACACAATCTCCTACTATTTAACAAACCTTTTTTTTCCCTGTTGCCCATCTACTCTTTACTTTTCTTTTTATTAATTACTTTCTTACACTGAAGTTAAACTTTGTGAGACTGGCAAGGTGGAATTGACCATTTCTTGTTGGACTCGGAGATCCTTTGATCAAAGAGTCCTAAAACACAAAAAAGCAGGGAAATTCCTGTATTGTAACTGATTTTAACAGATGTTGTATACCATCTCTATTGGAAAAAAAAGATGATACCTCCTTATCCAGCACCAGTGAATTTAATGTTACTATTATGTTGTCCAAAATCAGCCATCTTCAGCAGGAGAGGAGAAGAGAGTAAAAACTAATTTGGTTTTTCAATTTTATACACAATTCAATAGGGAGTGGCCTATAATATGCCATTCAAAGGCTATAGGGAGTAGTCTTAGAGTGGGTCAAAATCCTAGTTTAGAATATAAAGGTGTATGGGGGGGGGTCTTATATGAAAAAGTCCTGATGTTTTAATTCCAGGGATAAAATCTCTAAGCTATGTCACCACATTCCCCGACTTTTTCTTCTCTTATGTTGCAGAGTTTTCTAGTTATAGCCACTAGTACAGAAGAAGACAGTGGGAGCGAAAACCTTTCATGAAAAATTCTGTCCCCAATCCCTTTGGAACAATCATTCCCTTGGCGATATGAGCTCTTCTGTACTTTTCTAGGACTGTCAATTTCTAGTCTAACTTTATACAATTAATTCAAAAAGAATAATTCAAAATTATAGATTTAAACACAAAATCCTATGCTAATCCCCATTAGCAACATTTACACAATGTTTTTAAAATTGAAAAAAGTTAAAAGGTCATGTATGAGTGCTTGAGTGTAGGTACACTAGATGGGTATGCGTGTAGTAAAATCTTTATTATTAGTTGCAATGGTTCACTGAAGTTCTTTGTTGTCATCTTTTTGGCATCTGGTCCTTGCTTTTGCTTTAACAATCCCCTCTCTTTGTTTTTTCCAGGACCCTCCAAGGAATGAAAAGAGATTAAAACCAGGCACATATACTTCACACTACAACACTTCATCTGCAGTAGAAACCACATTCACAGTTATTAACATCATCCCACTTGCCCCCTTACTTAAAATGATGTTGCTTGCCCTATATGATTATTTATTTACCCCTTTATGCCATTTAATGTTTTTGCCTAATGCCCTATTTTACATCTCCATTGTGATACATTTTATACTTATTTCATTTGTCCAACTCCACTATCATAGCTTCTTGGTTAGATCATTCCTGATGACACCTGGAAAAGTGGAAAACAATCTACAATATACATTATTTATTGGTTAAAACTAGAAGGAAAGGAGAGAAGTCTTCTGTCTAAATTGTTTTTCTTCCTGCAAGATAAGACTGTTTCTTTAGAAAATCAATTTCAGTCTCCTGTTTTGTTGCTTGAGTTCCCGATAACTTAAGATGGCGTTATGGCTTCTCTCATCTGTCCTGAACCTCCAATTTTTATACTTATTCTGTTTTCTCTTTTCTGTTTATATCACCATTTAAATTCTTGTCTCTCCAGTTTCCTGAATTTGATCTTCTACATGTCTGATATTCATAAACATTTCTCCTGTTACCCCTCTCTGATTCTTGTCTGTGATATTTCAGATTGCTCTTCATTGACTATTTCACCACTGAAATTGCCTTATGTCTATATGGGGGAATCATTAATGAAACACAAAGGTAAACCTATGCCACTAACTGATGTGTTTAGGCAACTTAACCCTTTGAGTGCTAAGCACTTTCCTACCTGGTGCTAAGCTGTTTTAAAAATTTTTTATTATTTTTTATTTTTGAAATATTTTTTCCCCCCAGATCCCCAATACTTACACTATTGGAAAGGTTAGGCGATTAACTTTACAACGGTGGGTCTTGGGGGTCTGTAGCTGCTTAGATGCCTGAGATACAGGCTTCTAAGCAGCATGCCCCCTTTTCCTATACTTAACATTGTCATTTTGTTAATAAAGTTGCGTGGTGATGTCATTATCTCATTACACGTGATGTCACCACACAAAACGTGAAGCCCCAGCGATGCCTGTCACTATACAGGCATGATTGCCAGGGTAGGAGCGGGTGGGAGCCCCCAGATCTTCCTCAAGGTGCGAGAGTGCTAGCGACGGCTCTGAGCGGTCGTTAGCACCAGAGTGGGAAACTCGGCGACTGCTCAGAGCCGTCGTTAGCACTCAAAGGGTTAAAAAAGGGGAAGTCCTCTACAGCCTTCCCAGGGTAAATGTATGTAAAAACAAAAAGTGCGCTAAAAACAGCAACACATCAACCAGTATATTATAAATAATTTTAATCCTATTAGTTAAATAACATCACTATGTTAAATTCCCTATAAATGAGAAACCACTGGTGGTACTTCAATAAACTTAAATAAGATAATAGCATATAATACAAAAATTATAAAATGTAAGGAATAAAATAATGTTAAAAGTCAATCCAGACAGTTTCTCCAAATGCTGTCAATAAGTAAACCTTGATATGCCACTGTTGAGGTTTAAAGTTCCACTTTGTTAATCATAAAATTATGTATGTATTGTAACGCTGTTAGAACATGTGTGTAATTACTGCCTTTGTTGATGGCTACACATCCATCTAGGTTGATGTCCTTTAGGGGCTATTTACAACCCTTCCCGCTTTGGCGTGTGCAACAATGATTGCCTATCACTCTCCGGTTAGACTTCCAGGAGTTACCCCTGTCTGATTCTTGTCTGTGATTTTTCAGATTATTCTTCATTGACTATTTCACCACTGTAATTGCCTTATGGGTATATGGGGGATCAGTCCACTGCTTCTCAGCTCAAGTGAGCACCATCTCTAAATTTTTGGAGTTTTGGATCAAACAGATTCACAAACTCCTGACATTTCTTTCCTCTGCCATGGAGAGTCCATGAATCATTCCAATTACTAGTGGGATATTCTCTCCTAGCCAACAGGAGGAGGCAAAGAGCACCCCAGCAGAGCTGCTAAATATCACTTCCCTTACCCATAAGCTCCAGTCATTCTCTTTGCCTCTGTCAATGGAGGATGTGTGAAGATGGTGTCTGAAAATATTTAAATCATTTAAATGGGTACTTTTCCCTGCAAGCAAGGATTTGGGGCTATGCTGTGTCCATGTCAATCTCTTTAGTAAGAGTAATGATGGCTATTAGCAGTTAGAAAGTGGCGAGGTGATCTTTGCTTTATTTCTAACATTATTGCTACCCCTTTTTGGAAAGCCAGGGTTGGTTACTTTGTTCTTTCTTTTTCTACAGGTCCATGGCAGAAGTGAGAGTATCTGCTATACCTTAGAGGTCATTCCCTGCCTGAACAGCAGGATCCACAGGTAAGTGCTTCCCTTCTAGGTTAGAAGGTACTAGCACTCTTAGGGTTACTTCTCTGGTGGATTTCATTATTGGGACTCCTATTTTTCTTTATTAAGGAATGTAGATGTTTAAAGGGCACTGCATTTTATTGAGGGGTTTATGAGGCTAACAGTTTGTACAAGTTGTGAGAGATATTGGAGCATTTTGGTTCAGAAGGGGTTAAACAATTTTTGCACCATTTTTATGGCGCAGTTAAGTTCTGTTGCGGTCATGTGTCCTGGCACAAAATCTCTATCTACGGTGCTGTAATGGAGGTGCACCTTTTCAAGCTCCTGATTGAATCACTAGTTATAGCCCTGCTATTGTCGTGGAAGATTCGGAATAGCTAGTGGGAGTGATTGACTGGTTCAGGAGGTGGTAAGTCCTCAGCAGAGATTAATTTTTTACGGTGCTAGTTTTTTGTGTATGATATATCAACTTTTTGGGCATTTATTTTTGTTGTGGGGATCAATTTATTCATAGTTATGAGCACTAATGATGAAAGATGTTTATTTTGCTTGGAGGCTGATGTTATTCCTCCTGTGCAGTTTTGCTCCTCTTGCCTAAATAAAACTCTATTGCATAAAGATAAGATTTTCTCAGAGCCATCTGTCTCTCAGGAAATTGTTGTGCTAGCCACGCCTCAGCTTTCCCCTCAAACGTCCCATGCTTCACATGCAGTGCCCTGCAGTTCCTCTCTACAACCTTCTAGGGGTGTTTTTTTTACCTGGGAATTTTACTGTACAGATTACATATTCTGTTTCAGCTGCCTTATCAGCCTTTCCAGTTACTGGTAAACGCAAGAGGAAATATAAAAATATTAACGGCTAGATTTGGAGTTTTGTCGGTAACGACCCGAAAATCTAACGCCGGCTTTTTTCTGACCGCACCATAAAAATAACTCTGGTATTGAGAGTCAACATAAAGGCTGCGTTAGGCTCCAAAAAAGGAGCGTAGAGCATTTTTAACGCAGCTTCAACTCTCGATACCAGAGTTGCTTACGCAAGCGGCCAGCCTCAAAAATGTGCTCGTGCACGATTCCCCCATAGAAAACAATGGGGCTGTTTGAGCTGAAAAAAAACCTAACACCTGCAAAAAAGCTGCGTTCAGCTCTTAACGCAGCCCCATTGTTTGCTATGCGGAAACACCTCCTAAGTCTGCACCTAACATGTACCCGAGTCTAAACACCCCTAACCTTACACTTATTAACCCCTAATCTGCCGCTCCCGCTATCGCTGACACCTGCATTTTATTTTTAACCCCTAATCTGCCGCTCCGTAAACCTCCGCTACTTACATTATCCTTATGTACCCCTAATCTGCTGCCCCTAACACCGCCGACCCCTATATTATATTTATTAACCCCTAATCTGCCGCCTACAACGTCGCCCCCACCTGCCTACACTTATTAACCCCTAATCTGCCGAGCGGACCGCACCGCTACTATAATAAAGTTATTAACCCCTAATCCGCCTCACTAACCCTATAATAAATAGTATTAACCCCTAATCTGCCCTCCCTAACATCGCCGACACCTAACTTAAATTATTAACCCCTAATCTGACGACCGGAGCTCACCGCTATTCTAATAAATGTATTAACCCCTAAAGCTAAGTCTAACACTAAAACTAACACCCCCCTAAATTAAATATAATTTTAATCTAACGAAATTAATTAACTCTTATTAAATAAATTAATCCTATTTAAATCTAAATACTTACCTGTAAAATAAATCCTAATATAGCTACAATATAAATTATAATTATATTATAGCTATTTTAGGATTAATATTTATTTTACAGGCAACTTTGTAATTATTTTAACCAGGTACAATAGTTCTTAACTATTTAATAGCTACCTAGTTAAAATAATTACAAAATTACCTGTAAAATAAATCCTAACCTAAGTTACAATTAAACCTAACACTATACTATCATTAAATTAATTAAATAAAATATCTACAAATACCTACAATTAAACCTAACACTACACTATCAATACATTAATTAAATACAATATCTACAAATAACTACAATGAAATAAACTAACTAAAGTACAAAAAATAAAAAAGAACTAAGTTACAAAAAATAAAAAAATATTTACAAACATAAGAAAAATATTGGATCGGAACAGCCAATAGAATGCGAGCTCAATCTGATTGGCTGATTGGATCAGCCAATCGGATTGAACTTGATTCTGATTGGCTGATTCCATCAGCCAATCAGAATATTCCTACCTTAATTCCGATTGGCTGATAGAATCCTATCAGCCAATCGGAATTCGAGGGACGCCATCTTGGATGACGTCCCTTAAAGGAACCTTCATTCTTCAGTTGGACGTCGCCAGATGAAGATGGGTCCGCGTCGGAGGTCTTCAGGATGGAGCCGGTCCTCATCGGATGAAGATAGAAGATGCCGCTTGGAAGATGATGGTTGCCGGTCCGGATCTACTCTTCTTCCCGGATAGGATGAAGACTTTGGAGCCTCTTCTGGACCTCTTCAGCCACCGGATGATGGATCGCCAGCCCCCGCTTGGGTTGGATGAAGATTTTGGAGCCAGGACGGATCGGTGATACCTGGTGAGGTGAAGACAAGGTAGGATGATCTTCAGGGGCTTAGTGTTAGGATTATTTAAGGGGGGTTTGGGTTAGATTAGGGGTATGTGGGTGGT
This sequence comes from Bombina bombina, assembly GCF_027579735.1. Classification (NCBI taxonomy): domain Eukaryota; kingdom Metazoa; phylum Chordata; class Amphibia; order Anura; family Bombinatoridae; genus Bombina; species Bombina bombina. The sequence continues at coordinate 234,566,303 of NC_069503.1, read as the reverse complement.
GGGTTGTAATGTTGGGGGGGGTATTGTATGTTTTTTTTACAGGCAAAAGAGCTGAACTTCTTGGGGCATGCCCCGCAAAAGGCCCTGTTCAGGGCTGGTAGGGTAAAAGAGCTTTGAACTTTAGTAATTTAGAATAGGGTAGGGCATTTTTTTATTTTGGGGGGCTTTGTTATTTTATTAGGGGGCTTAGAGTAGGTGTAATTAGTTTAAAACTGTTGTAATATTTTTCTTATGTTTGTAAATATTTTTTTATTTTTTGTAACTTAGTTCTTTTTTATTTTTTGTACTTTAGCTAGTTTATTTAATTGTATTTATTTGTAGGAATTGTATTTAATTAATTTATTGATAGTGTAGTGTTAGGTTAATTGTAGGTAATTGTAGGTATTTTATTTAATTAATTTATTGATAGTGTAGTGTTAGGTTTAATTGTAACTTAGGTTAGGATTTATTTTACAGGTAATTTTGTAATTATTTTAACTATTTTAGCTATTAAATAGTTCTTAACTATTTAATAGCTATTGTACCTGGTTAAAATAAATACAAAGTTACCTGTAAAATAAATATAAATCCTAAAATAGCTATAATATAATTATAATTTATATTGTAGCTATATTAGGATTTATTTTATAGGTAAGTATTTAGCTTTAAATCGGAATAATTGATTTAATAAGAGTTAATTAATTTCGTTAGATTTAAATTATATTTAACTTAGGGGGGTGTTAGTGTTAGGGTTAGACTTAGCTTTAGGGGTTAATACATTTATTAGAATAGCGGTGAGCTCCGGTCGGCAGATTAGGGGTTAATAAGTGTAGGCAGGTGGAGGCGACGTTGTGGGGGGCAGATTAGGGGTTAATAAATATAATATAGGGGTCAGCGGTGTTAGGGGCAGCAGATTAGGGGTACATAAGGATAACGTAGGTGGCGGCGCTTTGCGGTCGGCAGATTAGGGGTTAATTATTGTAGGTAGCTGGCTGCGACGTTGTGGGGGGCAGATTAGGGGTTAATAAATATAATATAGGGGTCGGCAGTGTTAGGGGCAGCAGATTAGGGGTACATAAGGATAACGTAGGTGGGGGTTAATAAGTGTAGGTAGGTGGAGGCGACATTGTGGGGGGCAGGTTAGGGGTTAATAAATATAATACAGGGGTCGGCGGTGTTAGGGGCAGCAGATTAGGGGTACATAAGGATAACGTAGGTGGCGGTCGGCAGATTAGGGGTTAAAAAAAATTATTCGAGTGTTGGCGATGTGGGGGGACCTCGGTTTAGGGGTACATAGGTAGTTTATGGGTGTTAGTGTACTTTAGAGTACAGTAGTTAAGAGCTTTATAAACCGGCGTTAGCCCAGAAAGCTCTTAACTACTGACTTTTTTCCTGCGGCTGGAGTTTTGTCGTTAGATGTCTAACGCTCACTTCAGACACGACTCTAAATACCGGAGTTAGAAAGATCCCATTGAAAAGATAGGATACGCAATTTACGTAAGGGGATCTGCGGTATGGAAAAGTCGCGGCTGAAAAGTGAGCGTTAGACCCTATTTTGAGTGACTCCAAATACTGGCGGTAGCCTAAAACCAGCGTTAGGAGCCTCTAACGCTGGTTTTCACGGCTAACGCCAAACTCCAAATCTAGGCCTAAGGGTTCTGAATCCGCTAACGCTGCATTAGTCAGTATGTCTCAATTATCTGATGAGGAGGATGCCTCAGTGGCTTCTGAGGGTGAATTGTCAAATTCTGATTCTGTAATGATCAATTCTGCAGATTCAGAGGAGATTAATTTAAGATTTAAGTTTGAACACCTTCAAGTTCTATTAAAGGAGGTTCTTGCTACTTTAGAAGAATCCAACTCGTCTGTTGTGGAGAATCCAAAGAGATCTAGTAAACTTAACAGGGTTTATGATGAACCTTCTTCTGTGGAAGTTTTTCCCGTTCTGGACCGTATGGCAGATATCATAACTCAGGAATGGGATAAACCAGGGAATCCTTTTTCCCTGTCCCCTCTTTTTAGAAAGGTGTTTCCTGTGGCTGACTCTATTCGTGACTCAGGGCGCACTGTGCCCAAGGTAGAGGGAGCTGTCTCTACTCTTGCCAAAAGAACTACTATTCCTATTAAGGATAGTTGTTCTTTCAAGGATCTCAAGGATAAGAAGCTTGAGGCTTTTTTGAAGAGGATGTCCATTCATCAGGGATTACAGTGGCAGGCTGTTGTTAGTATTGCTACAGTTGCAGGGGCCGGGTCTTATTGGAGTGGTGATTTATCTTATCTCATTTTAGAGAAAACCATTATAGAGGAGATTCAAGACAGTATCAAGGCTCTCAAATTAGCCAATATGCAAGTTCTTAGACTGGAAGCTAAGATTTCTGGTTTCACTGTTTTAGCTCGCAGAGCTCTTCGGTTAAATTTTGGTCTGCAGATGTTTCATCCAAGTCCAAGCTTTTGTCTTTGCCTTATAAGGGCAAAACTTTGTTTGGCCCAGGTTTGGCTGAAATAATTTCAGAGATTACAGGTGGAAATGTCTCTTTTTTACCTCAGGATAAAAAGAATAGACCTAGGGGTCGACAGAATTCTAATTTTCATTCCTTTCGTAACTTCAAAGGACAAAAGTCTTCCTCCTCTTCTTCCAAGCCGGAACAGTCCAGATACCTTCCACTGATTCTAAATCAGCATGAAGGGAAAGCCCCTGATCCTGTATTGGATCAAATGGGGGGCATGCTCTCTTTTTTTCTTCAGGCTTGGATACGCAATGTTCCGGATCCTTGGGCTGTAGACTTAGTGTCCCACAGATACAGAATATGATTCAAATCCTGTCCTCCAGGGGAAGATTCCTCTTGTCAAGGTTATCTGTGCACCAGATAAAAAGAGAGGCCTTCTTAAACTGTGTAAAGGATCTATCTTCCCTGGGAGTGATTGTTCCAGCTCCACTAGAGGAACAGGGTCTAGGATTTTATTCAAATCTATTTGTAGTTCCCAAAAAGGAGGGCACTTTCCATCCTATTCTGGACCTAAAGATTCTCAACCAATTCCTCTGGGTTCCGTTCTTCAAAATGGAGACTATCCACTTAATTCTTCCTTTGATACAGGAGGGTCAGTACATGACAACTATAGATCTGAAGGATGCATATCTTCATGTTCCCATTCACAGGGATCATTACCAGTATCTGAGGTTTGCCTTTCTGGACAAACATTACCAGTTTGTTGCCCTTACTTTTGGCCTTGCTACAGCTCCCAGAATTTTCACAAAGGTTCTGGTGGCTCTTCTAGCAGTGGTCAGGTCTCAGGGCATTGCTGTGGTGCCTTACCTGGATGACATCTTGGTTCAAGCGTCATCTTTTTATTTAGCAAGATCTCATACAGAGATGTTGTTGTCTATTCTACATTCCCACGGGTGGAAAGTGAATCTGGAAAAGAGTTCCCTAATACCAGATACAAGGGTGTGTTTCCTAGGAACAATTATAGATTCTCTGTCCATGAGGATTTTTCTGACGGATGTCAGAAAATCCAAACTTCTTGCTTCATGCCTTTCCCTCCAGTCTACCTTTCGTCCATCAGTGGCTCAATGCATGGAAGTGATTGATCAAATAATTACTTCAAAGTTCCTTTTTCTTGGTTCCATCTGAGACCTCTGCAGTTATGCATGCTCAGTCAATGGAATGGAGATAGATCTGGATCTGCTGACAAGAGACTCTCTCTTGTGGTCGATTTCTCAGGACCATCTGTCTCGGGGCACATGCTTCCTGAGACCCTCCTGAGTGATTGTGACCACGGATGCCAGTCTGTTAGGTTGGGGAGCAGTCTGGGGCTCCTTAAAAGCTCATGGCTCGTGGAACCTGGAGGAGTCTTCTCTTCCTATAAACATCTTGGAGTTGAGAGCAATTTTCAATGTCTTCACAGCTTGGCCTGAGCTAGCTTTGGTCCAGTTTATCAGATTCCAATCGGACAACATCACCTCAGTGGCTTACATCAACCACCAGGGAGGAACTTGAAGCTCTTTAGCAATGATGGAGGTGACTCGCATTCTCCAGTGAGTGGAGTCTCACTATTGTCTCTCTGCCATCCACATCCCAGGAGTGGACAACTGGGAAGTGGATTTTCTGAGCAGGCAGACTTTTCATCCAGGAGAGTGGGCTCTCCACCCAGAGGTTTTCTTGATAATAACCCTCAGATGGGGGGTTCCGGAATTGGATCTGATGGCATCTCGTCAAAACACCAAGCTTCCAAGGTATGGTTCAAGGACAAGAGATCCTCAAGCTGTTCTGATAGACGCTCTGGTTGTTACTTGGAATTTCAATCAAGCTTCCCTGTTTCCTCCATTTGCTCTCCTTCCACAAGTAATTGCTCGCATCTAATAGCTCCTGCATGGCCTTGCAGGATCTGCTTCACGGATCTGGTGACGATGTCTTCCATCTTGGAGGTTACCTCTGAGGAAGGACCTTCTACTTCTGGGTCCCTTCCTCCATCCAAATTTGGTTTCTCTGAAGCTGACTGCTGGGAGATTGAATGTCTAGTTTTGGTTAGACTTGGCTTCTCTGAAAATGTCATAGATACTATGATTCAGGCTCGTAAACCGGTTTACCATAAGGTATGGTGTAAATACCTTTCTTGGTGTGATTCACATGGGTTTATTTGGAGCAAAGTAAGAGTTCCTCGAATTTTGGCTTTTCTTCAGGTTGGCCTGGAGAAAGGTTTGTCAATCAGTACTCTGAAAGGTCAAATTTCTGCATTGTCTATTCTTTTACATAAACGTCTGGCAGTTCTGTCAGATGTTCAGTCTTTTGTTCAGGCATTGGTCAGAATCAAGTCTGTGTTTAAGTCCATTGCTCCTCCTTGGAGTCTTAATCTTGTTCTTAAAATTTTGCAGCAGGCTCCATTTCATCTGATGCATTCTGTTGATATTAAATTATTATCTTGGAAGGTTTTGTTTCTTATTGCTATTTCTTCTGCTTGCAGAGTTTCCGAACTCTCGGCTCTGCAATGTGATTCCCCTTACCTAATTTTTCATGCTGATAAGGCGGTCCTCCGTACTAAGCTGGGATTTCTCCCTAAGGTAGTGTCGATTGCAATATTAATCAGGATATTGTTGTTCCTTCTTTTTGTCCCAATCCTTCTTCCTAGAAGGAACGTCTTTCTTTCATGTAATTGGCAAGAGTCCTTGAGCTATGGGATAGACAATCCTACTAGGAGGGTCAAAGTTTCCCAAACCTCAAAATGCCTATAAATACACCCCTCACCACACCCACATATAGCTATCTGCTATATGTGGATGGGTGTTTTTCAGTAAGTATGTTATCATTATTTAAAGGGACAGTCTACACCAGAATTTTTTATTGTTTTAAAAGATAGATAATCCCTTTATGACCCATTCCCTAGTTTTGCATAACCAGCACAGTTATATTTACATACTTTTTACCTCTGTGATTACCTTGTATTAAGCCTCTGCAGACTGCCCTTTTATTTCAGTTCTTTTGACAGACTTGCAGTTTAGCCAATCAGTGCTGGCTCCCAGGTAACTTCACGTGCATGAGCACAGTGTTATCTATATGACACACATGAACTAACACCCTCTAGTGGTGAAAAACTGTTAAAATGCATTCTGAAAAGAGGTGGTCTTCAAGGTCTAAGAAATTAGCATATGAACCTCCTAGGTTAAGCTTTCAACTAAGCATACCAAGAGAACTCAGCAAAATTGGTGATAAAAGTAAATTGGAAAATTGTTTAAAATTACATGCCCTGTCTGAATCATGAAAGTTTATTTTGGACTTGACTGCTCCTTTAAGACACTCTCAGCTATGGTTTGGTGCTTTATGTATTAATATAGTTTTAAATATATGTATTTTACTTATATTTTGCCATGAGTCAGGTCTATGTCTATTTCATTTTGCAGACTGTCAGTTTCAGTTTGGGAAGCATGTTTAAGGAAGTTATTTTTCTTACCTGGGGTATAGTCCTTTTTTTCATATTGACTGTTTTTTCTTTTAATTTTGCGTGCAAAATTAGGCTTGCGAGGTCGCAAAATGCTGTTATTTATTGCGTCATTCTTGGTGTGACAATTTTTTTGGTGCGAAGGTACGTCTTTGATGATGCAAGTTCGCCATTTCCAGCGTCTTAGTTGACGCCAGGTTTCCTTGCACGAGGTTGCGTCTGTTATGTTGCAAGTTGCGTCATTTCCGGTTGTTGTTGGCGCCAAAAATTTTTTTAACTTCCTTTTGCATTGTGTGTAATTCTTGGCACAAAAAAAAATTAGCTTATTTTTCACCCCACTTCCTATATGCCCCTTGCCTTCTATATGCTCAGAAGGCTATGCTATTTGCATTTTTTCCCATTCCTGAAACTGTTGGAACCCTGCTGTCTGATCACAGTTCTACCAAACTAAGTGTATCTGTTATAAATTAGCTGAGATTATATCTCCTGCTGTAGTATGTAACAGTTGTCATGATAAGCTTTTGCATGCAGAAAACATTTCCATCAATAGAAAAATGGTACTACAAGCTCAATTATTTGCTTGTTGTAATATGATTATGTGGTTCAAGCCAGGGCCGGATTTATAATAAGGCAGATATGGCATGTGCCTACAGGTGCCCTCAATAGAGAGAGGCTTTTCTCTGCTTATTATAAATACCTGTTAGCTGGGGACCTTAACTAAGATGGTTGCCAGCAGTGAAATTACAGCACTGGGCATGCGCCCATTCGCTGTGAATGTTACGCATGTGAGTCATCCGGTTTCCCAGTGCATGAGCAATGCTTGTGGCGACCTTAGCAAAGATTAAGATCGCCGACAAAGTGGTGGTTAGCGGAGAGCAGAGGGTGTGGTAGGTGCTTCAGATTTTGGTTCAAGCAATGGGATTTATTGCAATTCTTTAGAAAAAACGTATCTACTGCTTTTCAACAGAAAACCACCATTAAAGTCTATGGAGATTATTGTAGATAAATAATTTGATAACTTTTTCTAAAGCATTAACCCCAATATGTTTGAAGATGATTTATCAAATCAAAGATGTATAAAGATTCCTATTGAAATCACTTCTACATTAAAGGAAGTGCTAGTTGTATGTGTTGTCTATGTTTGGCAAGCAGGCTTTATAAAGAAAAAAAAAATCTAGTTTGACTTAAAGCCACAGATTTTATAGTCAGCCTGAACATGAAAAAAAAATAATCTAAGATCTACATGCACTGGCCAGATGTTCCCATCAGTAATTCAGACTGCACTGACATATTACTTGTTTGATGGCAGATGACAAGTTTAATTGGAAAACATATCCTCCCTCTGGTTGTTAATAAAACATAAAACAAACATCCCCTCGGTCTTTAATAAAACATGACTTCCAAATGGTTTGCAATAAGCATTTGAAGGAGATACTCAATTTTCTCTCTTGTCTTAAAGATCTTACATTTTTCTGTCGGTTGTTTAATACATTTCAGGGATAAATAAATTACAGTATTCTCTAATTAACCAACAGATAAACTAAAATATGAAAAAGTGTATAATATTAATAGAACACGAGAATCCTATGAGAGTTCTTTCTACAGCCTGTTGGCCTATTCATCTGAATTGGATGCAGGAGGTCAAATGAAACAAAGTATTAACGCTTTTTATGGTCATAAATGCTTACAACACTTTGTATTGTTTTACACAGGGAATTATCATGCTAAAGGAATTTTATAGTAGAAAATTCTAAATATAGGTTGAGAAACTGGTCATATACTTAATTAGATATATATTTCTTCTTTGGAAAAAATCTAGTTTATGCTGCCCTTTAAGGGCTACATTACAAGCGGAGTGCTAATTTATCATGCGCCCATAAACGGGCAAATTTGCCTGTTTACGGGCGCGCGATAAATAACTAGCAATTACAAGTGCAATTAGCAATCTCATACAATGTATGCTATTTGATAATTAAAATGAAAATTAAATGTTCATTGTTCAGATAGAGCATGCAATTTTAAACAACTTTACAATTTCTATTTTTTAAATTTGCTTTGTTATCCTTTGCTTATTAACCCCTTAACGGCCGACGTACCCTGTATGGAAGCAGTGCTAGTACTGCCTGCATGCTTTACTTCTGGAGGCATGCAGGTGTAGGGTGGTTTTGCCGACATCTGCAAGACCTGTGCTATTTCCAGCGCATGTATGTGCGCATCTGAATGGCTGTTTATGTACAAAGTACCTCAGTGGTCGCTGAGGTGTTAAACCTAGGTAGGCCATAGGAGCTCATTCTATTTTCTTCTCACTCCATCCCCAACTAAGGGAAAAACAAAAGGCTGGTAAGACTCCACTGATCTTTGATTTTAGAAGGTAAATAGTCTTTTCAAGTCAGAAGGCTCGAGTCCAAGTCAAGTTGCGAGTCATTTTGGTCTTAGTCGAACTACAAGCTAATCACGCGTGGGCAGGAGCTGTCAATCTCACCAGTCGGACGAGACTGCAGAGATTGAAATTCTCCACCTAAGAGCTGGAAAAAAGGTAAATACTGACTGCAGGTTCTCTTGTGAGAATCTGCAGTCATAGGGGGGCAAACTACTTGATAAATTGAGCCCTAAATGTCATATAAATTTGAACTGGGAAAAAAAAGCCTTCCTGATATAACACATGAAGCTTAAAGTTAAAGACTTGCAAGTTGACTTTGACTTGCCTATGTTGACTTGGGACTTGCTTGTGTTGATTCAGGACTTGAGAAGTTTGAGTGCAAAGACTATCTATCTCTATCTATTGGGTTCTTGTAAAGCGCAGCTATTCACCCGTAAGGGTCTCAAGACTAGAGACTTACTTGAGACTTGGAAAACAATGGCTTGATCCCACCTCTGCTTAGGAGCGTACATGTGTCTTTAGCATGTATGACAGCAGTCATTGCACTCAGGAGCTTAACTTGACCCCACTGGGCCCGGGGGCAAAGGCTGTGGAGGACCCACCATTTCCACAGCACTTTTCTGGTTGTTTAGAAAAGCTGAGCCAACAGCTACAAACAAGAAAGAGGATCGGCTTCTCTGTAACTGTGTTTCATCCTTTCCTCTTGGTTAGTCTACATCAGAACATATGTATTTGCCTTGCTGTATAAATATGGTGGCATGCACATAAAAAACAAGGAATATATGTGCAGACAGGAAATACTACTCAAAATTTTATTCCACAGAAAAAGCATGTGTTAACTGGGTTTTTATTTAAAAATGGTTTCATAAAAGGATCATGCATAATTTAAAAATAAAATAAAAAAATAAATTTTAATTTTTGGAGTTTGAGTTTTCACAGATGTTACCGAAGATAAAGAGAAAATAAAAAAATACAAAGGACCGTAAAGTATTGTTATGGTTGTATAAGCCTTGTTGTTACCAACTGTGAGTTTGTTTCCATTGAGCCATAATTCGGTTTGCGTGCACTCGCAAACTGTTAAATAAGCTGTCGGAAGCAATATAGTTTATCAACTGCTTCCAACGGCCCGTTATAACTCAATTTTGGCTCCCGAAAACATTATTGTGTCCCATACAAAGTATCTGAAGTCGCTAATCTTTAAATAATACCCAGTTTCCAGTGCCCGCGCAAACCGTTACTACACTATCGGAGGCTGCCGATACAGTACCAAAAGTTACACCCAGCTCAACTAGGTGTAAAACAGGAAAAAGGTGCTCTTTGAGACCTTTTTCTCATTGAAATCTAACCCGACACGTCAAAACCCCTCTATCCGCCATCCCCCCCACATCGCAACTTATAATAAATGTATTAACCTCTAAACCGCCATGCCCCACAAGGCAAACTAGCTATTAAAACTATTAACCCCTAATCCCCCATGCCCCCATATCGCAAAGTATCTATTAAAACCATTAACCCCTAATCTGCCAATCCCCATATCGCAAAGTATCTATTTAAACTATTAACCCCTAATCCGCCACGCCCCACAACGCAATCTAGCCATTTAAACTATTAACCCCTAAACCACCATGCCCCCATATCGCAAATAACTAATCACTAAGCCCCCTAAACTAACCCCATTACATAAATTAAAATAATCCTAAATTACAATTAAAATAATAAATCCTAAATTACTATTAAAATAAAAAACCTAACATTACTTTAAAAATAAAAAACTAACGCCTAGATTTAGAGTTTTGTTGGTAAAGACCCACGTAGCTAACGCAGCTTTCTTTCCCAACGCACCCTTAAGACAACGCTGGTATTTAGAGTTGTCTGAAGGGCTGCGTTAGGCTCCAAAAAGGGTGTGTTGAGCCTAATGTACCGCCACTTCAACCCTCAATACCAGCGTTGCTTACGGTAGCGGTAAGCTGGCAAAACGTGCTCATGCACGATTCCGGAGCTTGAAAAAGGCTGCAGTAGCAGCTGAAACGCGTAGCATTTAGAACTCTGCTTTTCCAATCCAACTTGACGACGGAGCTTGGGGAAACCATCTGTCCTAATACTAGAGTCACTGTTTTAACAGGTGACTGAAGATTGTGAAGGACCGACCTGTGTGTAGCTTGAGCTCACTTCTGTCAGGCGTGAGAAATACGCTTGTACAGAGAAAGATACAGAGGACACATTGGAGCCTATGTGAATCCAGGATTATTTGTTTTCTCCATAAACAAAACAAAATAAGTAAGACTCCGTTAAGACAATAAATTACATTGACTCTGTTCTGATAAAATGCACTTTAAAGTAGCACTTACCGGTATCTGCTGAAGAATATTTGTGAGACTTAACATATTGAAGAAACTAAATGATTGGAAAAATTCTTTGCCTTCCCCTATTTTCAAAGTCATATGGATCCATTTATTCATCACTAATTTAACTGCACCAAAAGTGTTTTAGATACCCATATCTGTTAAAAATAGTAGTCACATAAGATAGCCTGCCCTTTCAAGGATTGCTTTATATATTTTTAAAGTGTATTAATTTTTAATTGTATCAATTTGAGAATAACATTTTTCCATTATTTATGAATTTATAAATATATTTATTTTTGAATTAGTGTTGGATATTGCTCGAATGGTTCCCTATTGGTTACTGATGCAATATACTGACTCTTTTTAAAAAAAAAAAAATAACATATATTTAGAAATAAGATATATTTTGAATATTTTTAAAAAAAAAAATAGATTTGATTATTTAGTTTTTGTTAGACTGGCCAGTCTTTAAATGATTCATTTATTTATGCATGTATTTATATTTTAAAATAATTGAGGGATATTTGATTGAATAAAATTATATTGATTTAACCATATCTTTGTATAGTCATTTATGAAGTTTTAAAATACATTTATTCATATTATTACATATTATGGTTTGAATATATTTTAGAACTGTATAATCCACTTTTAGACTTTTCTATTTTCCCATTTAAAGGTTAATAGTCACAGGCGCAACCACGCTTTCTTTATTGTCTCCATAATCTATCTATTACCAATTTCTCTAGGTTTTTTGGTTTAGTTTGGTTGCCTAGTGGAGTTACAGAGACATTAATAATAATATCTTCCATTTGCCTCTATTGTGCATGATTCCCCCATAGGAAACAATGGGGCAGTTTGGGATGAAAAAAAAACTAACACCTACAAAAAAGCAGCGTTAAGATCCCAACGCAGCCCCTTTGTTTCCTATGGGGAAACACTTTCTAAGTCTGCACCTAACACCCTAACATGAACCCCTAGTGTAAACACCCCTAACCTTACACTTATTAACCCCTAATCTGCCGCCCCCGCTATCGCCGACACCTGCATTATATTATTAACCCCTAATCTGCCGCTCCGTACACCGCCGCAACCAGCATTATCCCTATGAACCCCTAATCTGCTGCCCCTAACATCTCCAACACCTACATAATATTTATTAACCCCTAATCTGCCCCCCCCCCAACGTCGCCGCTACCTAACTACACTTATTAAACCCTAATCTCCTGACCGGACCTTGCCGCCACTATAATAAATGTATTAACCCCTAATCTGCCCTCCCTAACATCGACGCCACCTAACTTCAAGTATTAACCCCTAATCTGCCGACCGGACCTAGCCGCTACTATAATAAATGTATTAACCCCTAAAGCTAAGTCTAACCTTAACACCCCCCTAAATTAAATATAATTTTAATCTAACGAAAAAAATTAAATTTTATTAACTAAAGTATTCCTATTTAAAACTAAATACTTACCTGTAAAATAAACCCTAATATAGCTACAATATAACAAATAATTATATTGTAGCTATTTTAGGATTTTTATTTATTTTACAGGCAACTTTGTATTTATTTTAACTAGGTACAATAGCTATTAAATAGCTATTTACTATTTAATAGCTACCTAGTTAAAATAATTACAAAATTACCTGTAAAATAAATCCTAACCTAAGTTACAATTAAACCTAACACTACATTATCAATAAATTAATTAAATAAACTACCTACAATTACATACAATTAAATAAACTAAACTAAATTACACAAAAAAACAAACACTAAATTACAAAAAATAAAAAAAGATTACAAGAATATTAGGCTAATTACACCTACTCTAAGCCCCCTAATAAAATAAAAAAGCCCCCCAAAATAATAAAGGTCCCTACCCTATTTTAAATTAAAAAGTAATCAGCTCTTTTACCAGCGCTTAAAAGGGCTTTTTGCGAGGCATGCCCCACAGTAATCAGCTCTTTTGCCTATAAAAAAAATACAACCCCCCCAACATTAAAACCCACCACCCACATACCCCTACTCTAACCCAAACCCCCCATAAATAAACCTAACACTACCCCCCTGAAGTTCTCCCTACCTTGAGTTGTCTTCACCCAGCTGGGCCGAAGTCTTCATCCGATGGGGCAGAAAAGGACATCCAGACCAGCAGAAGTCTTCATCCTATCCGGGCAGAAGAGGACATCCGGACCGGCCGACATCTTCATCCAAGCAGCATCTTCTATCTTCATCCATCCGACGAGGAGCGGCTCCATCTTCAAGACCTCCGCCGCGGAACATCCTTCTTGACCGACGACTACCCGACGAATGAAGGTTCCTTTAAGTGACGTCATCCAAGATGGCGTCCCTCGAATTCTGATTGGCTGATAGGATTATATCAGCCAATCGGAATTAAGGAAGGAAAAATCTGATTGGCTGATTGAATCAGCCAATCAGATTCAAGTTCAATCCGATTGGCTGATCCAATCAGCCAATCAGATTGAGCTTGCATTCTATTGGCTGTTCCGATCAGCCAATAGAATGCAAGCTCAATCTGATTGGCTGATTCAATCAGCCAATCAGATTTTTCCTACCTTAATTCTGATTGGCTGATAGAATCCTATCAGCCAATCGGAATTCGAGGGACGCCATCTTGGATGACGTCACTTAAAGGAACCTTCATTCGTCGGGTAGTCGTTGGTCAAGAAGGATGTTCCGCGCCGGAGGTCTTGAAGATGGAGCCGCTCCTCGTCGGATGGATGAAGATAGAAGATGCTGCTTGGATGAAGATGTCTGCCGGTCTGGATGTCCTCTTCTGCCCGGATAGGATGAAGACTTCTGCTGGTCTGGATGTCCTCTTCTGCCCCATCGGATGAAGACTTCGGCCCGGCTGAGTGAAGACGACTCAAGGTAGGGAGATCTTCAGGGGGGTAGTGTTAGGTATATTTAAGGGGGGTTTGGGTTAGAGTAGGGGTATGTGGGTGGTGGGTTTTAATGTTGGGGAGGGTTGTATTTTATTTTACAGGCAAAAGAGCTGATTACTTTGGGGCATGCCCCGCAAAAAGCCCTTTTAAGGGCTGGTAAAAGAGCTGATTACTTTTTAATTTAGAATAGGGTAGGGACCTTTATTATTTTGGGGGGCTTTTTTATTTTATTAGGGGGCTTAGAGTAGGTGTAATTAGCCTAATATTCTTGTAATCTTTTTTTATTTTTTGTAATTTAGTGTTTGTTTTTTTGTGTAATTTAGTTTAGTTTATTTAATTGTATGTAATTGTAGGTAATTTATTTAATTAATTTATTGATAGTGTAGTGTTAGGTTTAATTGTAACTTAGGTTAGGATTTATTTTACAGGTAATTTTGTAATTATTTTAACTAGGTAGCTATTAAATAGTAAATAATTATTTAATAGCTATTGTACCTAGTTAAAATAAATACAAAGTTGCCTGTAAAATAAATATAAATCCTAAAATAGCTACAACATAACTATTAGTTATATTGTAGCTATATTAGGGTTTATTTTACAGGTAAGTATTTAGTTTTAAATAGGAATACTTTAGTTAATAAGATTTAATTTATTTCGTTAGATTAAAATTATATTTAATTTAGGGGGTGTTAGGGTTAGACTTAGCTTTAGGGGTTAATACATTTATTATAGTAGCGGCGAGGTCCGGTCGGCAGATTAGGGGTTAATACTTGAAGTTAGGTGGCGTCGATGTTAGGGAGGGCAGATTAGGGGTTAATACATTTATTATAGTGGCGGCGAGGTCCGGTCAGGAGATTAGGGTTTAATAAGTGTAGTTAGGTAGCGGCGACGTTGGGGGGGGGCAGATTAGGGGTTAATAAATATTATGTAGGTGTTGGAGATGTTAGGGGCAGCAGATTAGGGGTTCATAGGGATAATGCAGGTTGCGGCAGATTAGGGGTTAATACTTGAAGTTAGGTGGCGTTGATGTTAGGGAGGACAGATTAGGGGTTAATAACATCTATTATAGTGTTTGTCCGACGGGAGTGCAGCGGTTTAGGGGTTAATACATTTATTATGGTGGCGGCGAGGTCCAGTCGGCAGATTAGGGGTTAATAAGTGTAGTTAGGTAGCGGCGACGTGGGGGGGGTATTTTAGGGGTTAATAAATATAATATAGGGGTCGGCGGTGTAAGGGGCAGCAGATTTGGGGTTCATAGGGATAATGTAGGTTGCGGCGATGTGCGGTCGGCAGATTAGGAGTTAAAAATGTTTATTAGCGTGGCGGTGATGTGGGGGGGGCCTCGGTTTAGGGGTACATAGGTAGTTTATGGGTGTTAGTGTACTTTAGAGCACAGTAGTTAAGAGCTTTATAAACCGGCGTTAGCCCATAAAGCTCTTAACTACTGACTTTTTTTGGCGTTAGGAGTCTTGTCGGTAGAGGGTCTACCGCTCACTTCAGCCAAGACTCCAAATACCAGCGTTAGGAAGATCCCATTGAAAAGATAGGATATGCAATTGGTGTAAGGGGATCTGCGGTATGGAAAAGTCGCGGCTTGAAAGTAAGCGTTAGACCCTTTCCTGCCTGACTCTAAATACCAGCGGGCAGCCAAAAGCAGCGTTAGGACCCCTTAACGCTGCTTTTGACAGCTAACGCAGAACTCTAAATCTAGGTGTAAGTTTAAATAAATCTAAAATTACAAAAAATAAAAAAGTGTAACATTATATAAAATAATGAACCAAATTATCAAAAATAAAAAAAATATACCTAATCCCTATGAAAATAAAAAAGCCCCCCCAAAATAAAAACACCCCCTAATCTAATACTAAACTACCAATAGCCCTTAAAAGGGCCTTTTGTAGGGCATTGCCCTAAGTTAAACAACTCTTTTAGCTTTAAAAACACCCCCCTCTAACAGTAAAACCTCCCACCCACCAAATCCCCCAAAATAAAAAATCTAACACTAAAAAATCCTAAACTACCCATTGCCCCTAAAGGGGCATTTGTATGGGCATTGCCCTTAAAATGGCATTCAGCTCTTTTATTGCCCTTAAACGGGCATTCAGCTCTTTTATTGCCCTAAAACGGGCATTCAGCTCTTTTACAATTGCCCAAAATGGTACTCACGGTTCCTGAAGTCCGGCAGTGAAGTCTTCTTCCAAGCAACAAACTCTTCTATCTTCATCCAGGACCGAGGAACTGAAGACCGAGGAACTGAAGACTGAGGAACTGAAGACCGGCTGTTCAAATCAGCCAATTGGATTTCAGTAGCTCCCATCCTATTGGCTGATTTGAATTTGAAGAATCAAATCAGCCAATAGGAATGCAAGTGACGCCATATTTAAATGCGTAACTTGCATTCAATATTCAGTGTATGGCGGTGATCGTACGAAGATGATCCCCCACGCTCCTTGGCTCCATGGTCGCCGGTCTTCAGTTCCGCGGTCCTGGATGAAGGACTCTTCTATCTTCATCCAGGACCGAGGAACTGAAGAACGAGGAACTGAAGACCGGCTGTTCAAATCAGCCAATTGGATTTCAGTAGCTCCCATCCTATTGGCTGATTTGAATTTGAAGAATCAAATCAGCCAATAGGAATGCAAGTGACGCCATATTTAAATGCGTAACTTGCATTCAATATTCAGTGTACGGCGGTGATCATACAAAGATGATCCCCCGCGCTCCTTGGCTCCATGGTCGCCGGTCTTCAGTTCCGCGGTCCTGGATGAAGATAGAAGAGGTCGCCGCTTGGAAGAAGACTTCACAGCCGGACTTCAGGAACTGTGAGTACCTATCTGAGGGTTAGACTTAGTTTTTTTTTTTTACATTTTTTATTTTTTAGCTTAGGGATTTTGGGCAATTGTAAAAGAGCCGAATGCCCTTTAGGGGCAATGGGTAGTTTATGATTTTTTAGTGTTAGCTTTTTTTTTTGGGGGGGGTTTACTGTTAGGTGGAACTTCGTTTTTTAAAGGTTAAAGAGCTGTTTAACTTAGGGCAAAGCCCTATAAAAGGTCCTTTAAGGGCTATTAGTAGTTTTTTATTACATTAGGGGGTGTTTTTATTTTGTTTTGTTTTTATTTTCATAGGGATTGGTTTAAGTTTTTTATTTTTGATAATTTGGTTTTTAATTTTATGTAATGTTAGACTTTTTTTATTTTTTTGTAATTTTAGTTTAATTTAAACCTAGGTTTTTTATTTTAATTGTAATTTGGGATTATTTTATTATTTTATTCATGTAATGGGTTATTTTAGGGGGTGTTAGGTTATGGGGCTTAGTGATTAGTTATTTGCATTTTGGGGTTTGGCGGTTTAGGAGTTAATAGATTTATTAGGTTAATTACGATGTGGGTGAATGGCAGATTAGGGGTTAATAGTTTAAATAGATACTTTGCGAAATGGGGTTGGCAGATTAGGGGTTAATAATTAGTTATTGCGGTGGGGGCTGCGGTTGAGAGGTAGATATTGCACATGCGTTATGTGTTTGATTTTATTTAACCAGCGAGCAACGGGTAAAATATACTTGTAAACGGCGCCTTATATGAGATCGATTGTAGTATAAGGTCAGGTTAACGTAGTAACCTATTAATGTTTTAGAAATCCAGTATTGGGTGGAAGCATTAAAACAATGCTAACTTACACCTACATGAAAAGAGCGAACGCACGCAAAGCGGTAACTTTTTCAATGGAAACCTGTTACTAAAATTACTTTTAGCTGTTGGCTGCTTCGGAAACTTACGGCTCCATTTTTAACGGCTCAATGGAAGCAAGCCCTGTGGCCCATAAAATTAAAGGTGCAGAAAGTTATATAAGCAACAGGTTTCAAACATCTAATATGGAAATCATAACTGGTACTTTCCAACAGCTTTCCTGGAGCGAGATGTCACTACCCGATGATAGTGTGAATTCTTTACTACAAGTCACAACCCCGAGAAGATGTATAAAAGAAGGAAAATAAATATGTTTGTAAAATTATAATAATATATTAACAAATTTGAATTGGTTAATAAATTACAAATACATTCAAATGACTTTATATATACTTTTTTTTTAAAGTACCGTTTCTTGGGACAATAATAATTAGGCACAGTACACAGTTTCTTATGGGCACCTTTACTTTTTAAAGTTAAAAAATAAGCGTTATTTATTCTGTCACATCTTTATTTTTATTTTTTTATTCCCAGTCTATTTTAATTGGAGTTAGAATTAGTGACTGTGTGTTGGGGTTGTCATGGTAACCCTTCTAGCTGTAATTGGTGTTATTAGCAGCTTACCATAGCTCATTTTTGTTTGCTGTCAGAATGAGCTACAGTTCTTGAAAACAGACGATCTACTGACAGGTCATTTAAAGGGACAGTCTATTTCAGAATTTGTATTGTTTAAAAAGATAGATAATCCCTTTATTACCCATTCCCCAGTTTTGCATAACCAACACTGTTATATTAATATACGTTTTACCTCTGTGATTACCTTGTATCTAAGTCTCTGCAGACTGCCCCCTTATTTCAGTTCTTTTGGCAGACTTACATTTTAGCCAATCAGTGCTGACTCCACTGGATATAGCACACATGAACTAGCAGTGCCTAGCTTGGAAAAACTATCAAAAAGCACTGAGATAAGAAAGGGCCTTCAAGGGCTTAGAAATTAGCATATGGGCCTAACTAGGTTTAGCTTTCAACAAAGAATACCAAAAGAACAAAGCAAATTTGCTGATAAAAGTAAAGTGGAAAGTTGTTTAAAATTGTATGCCCTATCTGAATCATAAAAGTTTAATTTTGACTAGACTGTCCCTTTAACTGTATGGATCTGTTGTAATCTACCCCAATTTAAATAAAATGGTAGCTGATGAAATTCCTAATTACAACTCCTTTTTACACCAACTATTGTGAACTGTTTATAGACTTTTTTTCTTTTCGTTTTCATGGTATCCTTTGTTGAAAATCAGGAAGGTAAGTTCAGGGGCGTTCATGTGTCAGCAGCACTTTGCAACCATGTTATACATTAGCAAGAGCACTAGATGGCAGCACTATTTCCTGTCATGTAGTGCTCCAGGCATGTGCACGCTACCTATCCAGATATCTCTTCAACAAAGAGTAACAAAAGAACAAAGCACATTTGATAATAGAAGTAAATAAGAAACATTTTTAAAATTGTATTCTCTATCTGAACCATGAAAGAAACTTTTTGGGTTTTATTTCCCTTTAAGAATATTATGAAAAAGATGACATTTGATAACAGAAGTAAATTGGAAAAAATTTTTTATCATGAAAGATTATTTTGTCTTCCACTGGTAAAAGTTACCTTGCAAAATGGGCAGTTTCCATAAAAGGTCAGTTTTCCACATGGATTTGCTCGCAGTCATCCCAGGGGTCCTTTCCAAATTCTTATGGATGCTTAGACACCAACCATGGTGTCCAAGTTTGGCCCTCAAGGATCATCAAGACTACAGAATTTCAGGATTTCTCTATATGGGAACAGGGGAAACAGTGATGGTTCTACGGTTTGCTAAGCTACCACAATTAATATTATAGCAATCCTAATTCTCAAAGCCATAAATTTGCTAAACAGTTACTTTGCAGGACAGAGATAAATAGGAGGTAAAAGAGATATTTAAATAAAAAAAGAACATTAAAAAATGATGAGACTTTACCCAGACCACTCCTGATATGTAGCTCTGTGACAACCTTCCTTAGCACCCTCAATTAGGTAGGTCCAGAACTACCCTATAATTGAAATAATCAAATTAGTTGGACATAATTATTATCATTATTATTTATTTTTACAGTGCCAATGAAGTTGGTCTTGGGCAGGGCTAGTTGGAGAGTATTTGCAGACATGCTATTGGAGGTCTTGTAAGTTTGGATCTGGATTTTGAATTTTATTCTTAAAACAAATGGAAGCCATTAGAGAAATTGGCAGAAATGTGACGTTTTAGCTGTACATATTTAGTGCTATGGAAAAGTACAAGTACAGGGTATCCAGGGGTTGAGAAATTCAAAATATAAGCTTCAATTTGGGGTGCAACTATGTGGTTGGTGGAAGCAAAAAGCAAAACCCAACTGGTGTATCAGATCAGGTGCTACAGAAGATTATCCAAAATAATCACAATTTATCAAGTACAACCCTAGAGGCAAAACAACTCAGCCCCATGAGATCACACACACCTAAAAATCATAAAGGGCCCAATAACTTCTTGCAAGCCAGCTGTTTTGGATTTCTTTGTTAAATATAGTGAAAGTGAACGAGCTAATTATTGTCACATCTGGGCTCAGGTATTGATACTCAATCACGGTGACATTAGAGAGAAATGTTTCTATTTGTAGCCACAAGTAGAATTGGATTTCAAAAAGACAGAGCAAACCCCTTTGTTGATAAACGTATACTATCTCTTTCCATGCAGTCACAATTATTAGGAATATTTTTAAGAAAATAATAATTTATGAAACAAACAAAGGACAAAAATATATATTCGTTAAGAGACCTATGGTAAATACCATCTCACTGAAGCATGGAATTAGCGTTGGGCATTTTGTATATATGCTTTTAACTGATAAGAAAAAATAATTCTCCACTAAAAAATATATATATAGTTTTATGGAATTTTGCAGTGCTATACAAATAAATAAATAATAATAATAATGCAGTGACACTGCTAACAGTCTGGTTGATTCCAATTTTTACTCATTTATGTTTTTGATCTAGGAAAAAAGGGAATGGATTATTTTTTTCTTTTGTTAATGAAGCAATCACAATGTTTCCGAATAAAAAACAGACAAGCTGGATAACTTACACGAGATTTGATCTCAACATTTCCACAGCTGCACCCTGAACCACTGTTAATGCCGATCAACAAACACCAGAACTAATAAACCGAACAATATAACGGTGCAAATTTAATATGGGGAATTCACTCTCTTGTTGTCCCTAAGTTACATTCCTATAGCCTCCACAGCCAATCAGAAACACTGACAACATGACTAACATGCAACATGGCCCCTATCAGTGGGTGATTTTTGTGTAGCATTAACTGATAGGTATATATTGGGTATATATAGTGATACCCAATGATAGGTATATATTATATATATATTGATATCTGTATTGATTTTGCAGCTGTCAATATCTTGTAAGTATATTTCATTCATGTTTTTTACATTTACATATTGATGGTGATGATATTCAGTATCATTTATCATTTGACAAAAATCTGTCATCATCAAAAGGGCTGTTGCTACTGTTGGCATCGGCTGCACCATAATGTTTTTTATGATCAGAGCAAAATGTGTCCATTTTGTGGTCAATATTTATTCGAAAACTAGTTGTTGGATGGATTATGATATCTGATGTAGAATTATAAATTGGTAAGAGAACCAAAAAAGAAAAGGGTTTTACTAGCACTCATTCCTAATTAGTAGTATTTTTTTAAAAAAAATTATTAATTTTTATTAAATTCGTGTTAAAACAAGGACCACCTTGGTAAAGTACCCAAACATAAAACTGAACACCTAGCCCCCCTGTTTCCTGGCCGATAGCAGCTCCCTCGGCTTCAGGTGTCAGGGACTAGGGACAGCGTTAAAACCAACAAATAGTGCACCTAAAGTGTGCTTACTAAGAGCACAAACGCGTTTCGGCTGTAGTATTCAGCCTTTTTCAATGTGATATGTCAAGCCGAGGCCCGGTGCCACCCTCTTAAGTAGTGGTTGTTGTAAGTTTTCCAACCAATCCCATTCCTTTCTCGTGAAACGCCCTATTACCAGCCAATAAGAGTCTGTTGTACGGTAGGCGTGAGAACCGGCTGTGAACTGATTGGATTGGCTGTATGAATTTCAACACCAATGATTATTTGATTTCAGAGAGCGAATTACTTTAACTTTCAATTATAAACCTTGTATCATCCAACATTTACAAAGAGACAAACATATAGAAAGACGCTATATTCGATCTTTACTAAAGTTTATGTGTGATTATATCGCCTCACTTATCGGCGATTATGTTATATCTCCGTGCTAAGTTATGGAGATTTTACATCCATGTTATCTGTTGCACTGTTTACTTTATTCACACTCGTCATCATTGTTTCCTACATATCACAATAAACAATCTGAAATATATATAATATAAGTCTGATCATTTGTAAAATAGTGTCCATTTTCAAATCACACAGCCCTACAGCATTTAACACTCCCCTTCAAGGATATTGCTAAAACAGTGTCATTAACCCTTTAGGGGCACTTGTAAGGATTTACTGTGATCTGATCCTCATAGAACATTTTTACAAAGACTTTAAAATATATTTCATTGATAAATCACATAGCCTTATGGCGTGCAACACGCCCGTCCAATTGAGGGGCGCTTGTAAGGAGTGAATGTGATTTGGCCTTCGTAAGAAGATATAATACTGCAGAATTATTTATGATATGTTTCATTTGAATCTACATTAAGAGTAATTCACCAACTCAAAAAATTATTTTTGCAGTGGGGTACTATGTATGATTAAATTCTATTGTAAATGACATATACACCTTCTATGTATTTGTCATCTGATTTAGGGCTTCTGCATCAAATCTCCAAAAATGATATAAATCATTGAATTGCATTAGTATGAAAATACATATGCACTGATTATGAAGAGCATGATGTGTCGTATGTTCTATATGGTCAACAATAGTTATATACATAACAGACAATAATTATAGTCTGAATACC
Source organism: Bombina bombina (assembly GCF_027579735.1). Taxonomy (NCBI): domain Eukaryota; kingdom Metazoa; phylum Chordata; class Amphibia; order Anura; family Bombinatoridae; genus Bombina; species Bombina bombina. Next base: position 234,544,010 of record NC_069503.1, on the reverse strand, counting down.
CATTGCATATACAGTGATGTTAGAAATTGTTTAAAACTGCACTACGGGCGGCACTTTTGATATGAAGTACATTACATTGTATTTAAATTCAAAATTGGCGAGAATAGATGACCACAGGGATAAGACACTTGTGTGCATCCGATCCCTGTAAGTCACCATGTCCGTCCATCTTTGAGTGTGATTCCCTGGTGATTATAGCCATGACATTTTTTGCTTATCAGGGATTATACAATGAAGAAATTTCACAGAGATTCATTATATATAAGAGAGATTTATTCATTGGATTAAAGGAATACCCAATAATTATTCGCTTCGTTCATTCCATGTGGCATGACTGAATTTAATTTGAATATCCAGCCTGTTTCTTTTTGTAACAGAATATTCTCGGTGTTCCCACCTCTGATCCCTGGTTTAACTCTTTCAATGCCCCAACATTTGAAAGATGTTGTTTTACCTGCGTGGTGTGATAAAAAGTGTCTAGCCACACTGGTTATTTTTTTACCTTCTTTCTGATCTTTCTGGGCATTACGTATGTTACATAGATGTTCTGTTATTCTTGTACTTAGTTTACGAGTTGTCATGCCTGTGTATATCAAAATACACGAGCATGATAAACAGTAGATGACATTATCACTTTGACAGTTAATGTGTGTTTTAATTTTCCATTTTTTTAAAAATCTGTCTGTGATAAATTCCTTTTTACTCATAAATTGACAGGTTTTACAATGACCACAGGGTGTTGAGCCTTGATAGATTGGTTTTTTATTCCTATTCCTATCAAAGTGACTTTGTGATAAATTATCATTGAGATTCCTGGCACGCCTAAAAGTAAAGGATGGTTTCTCAGGTAATAAACCTTTCAATCTGTCATCGCTTCTAAGGATGTGCCAGTGTTTTCTCACTATTGTATTTACATGTTCACTTTGATTGTTGTAAGTTGAAATAAACCTCATAGTGTTCTGCTCTGATACACATTTTTTGTTTTTCGGTATAAGAAGATCTGACCTATTTTTTGTAAGTGCTTTTTGATAAGCCTTAGCTAACAGTTTTTTAGAGTAGCCCCGTTGAAGGAGTCTGTCACGTAGTTCTAATGCTGACTTTTTAAAGGAATTTATGTCAGTGCAATTTCTCCTTATTCTGAGATATTCGCCATATGGGAGGCTATTAATTGTAGACGGGTGGTGTTTGCTTTGAGCATGTAAAATATTGTTAGTCGCAGTTGCTTTTCTATAAGTGTCTGTCACCAGTTTGTCATTGCTCTTAGAAATTGTTAGGTCCAAGAAATCCACTTTGTTATAGCTTGCGCTATGTGTCAAATATAATCCAAATGGATTAGTGTTCAGGATTTTAATGAATTCTTCCCAAATTTCTAATGGGCCTTCCCATATAAGCAGAATATCATCTATATACCTGGACCAGTGGGAGATGAATTTGGTATACTGGTTCATGTGTTCATTGAACACTATCATCTCTTCCCACCAGCCCAGGTATATATTGGCATATGTTGGCGCGCAAGATGTGCCCATTGCGGTGCCACAAACTTGTAAGAAGAACTTATCATCAAACACAAAGTAGTTGTGTGTTAGCACAAATTTAAGCAGTTTGACGATAAATTCTTTGGTGGCTAGATCCATGTCATTGTCTTTCTCTAAGAAATGGGCTACTGCTTTAATGCCCCAGTCAGTTTTAATGCTCGTATACAGAGACTCTACATCACATGTTATCAGGATAGATTGTTCTGTTAAGGTGATATTTTGCATCTTGTTTAAAATGTGCATTGTGTCTCTGGTATGTGACGGTAGGGCATCTACAATTTTTCTTAATCTTGCATCAACATATCTGCTGGCTCTTTCTGTGAGTGAGCCTAATCCTGACACTATGGGTCTCCCAGGAGGACAGGAAAGGTTTTTATGGATTTTAGGCAGCAAATACATAGTGGCTACTCTAGGATTTGTGACTGTTAGATATTTATACTCTTTTTGGTCAATGATCTTGTCTTTGAAAGCTGTGTTAATAAGTTTTTTATATAGTTCAAGAAAATTCTCTGTTGGATTCCCTAAGAGTTTCTTATAATTGGCGTCATTAGACAGTTGTTTCATGGCTTCTGAAATGTACATTTTATTTGGCCATATCACTATGTTGCCCCCCTTATCACTATTTTTGATTTGGACATCTGTCCATTGTGTAATTTCCCTCATAGCTTCAGTTTCTGCTTTAGTCATATTTCTAGGACATCTCACATCTTCATTCAAAGATATAATGTCTTGGCAGACTAAGTTTAAAAATGTGACTGCTTGGGGTGATATAGTGCTTGGGGGAACAAACTGTGATTTAGTTTTTAAAATCTCACGCCATTCTTCATTACTCGATAACATTTTACTAGTTATCGTATCATTATCTTCAAGTAATGCTATCAAATCATTAAGGGCTGCTCTGTCTGCAGTATCAATATTAGACAGACTATCATTTTCATTACTATTAGAGAAATATTTCTTGAGTAACACCTTTCTAACAAAAAGATGTGTATCTTTGATTGCCTCGAACTTGTTAATATGGTTGGAGGGTACAAAAGATAGGCCTTTCTTAAGCGCTGATATGTGTGCAGGGTTTAGTGTTTTATCAGAAAGATTTATGATATTTAGATTGTCATCTCTATCTATATCATCTATTTCTGTTTGCGTGGTTGGTTCTTGTAATGTTGTCTCTGATTGAACCGAACTTGTCTTCTTGTTTGGGGATGTCTTACCTCGCCCTCTCCGGATTTTATGTCTAAAGGGATTTGTTTGATATTTATGTGTGGTTTAGATTTCTTTGTTGTTGTCGTTTGTTTTGTTGAGCTATTGCTGAGTATTGATCTGGTAGTAGTTTCATTATCTGATGTTTCTGCATCTCCAGATTCATACTCTATATCTGTACATTCTGAATCTGTTATGTATATAACTATTGTTGACCATATAGAACATACGACACATCATGCTCTTCATAATCAGTGCATATGTATTTTCATACTAATGCAATTCAACATATCAGCGCTTAAGAAAGGCCTATCGTTTGTACCCTCCAACCATATTAACAAGTTCGAGGCAATCAAAGATACACATCTTTTTGTTAGAAAGGTGTTACTCTAGAAATATTTCTCTAATAGTAATGAAAATGATAGTCTGTCTAATATTGATACTGCAGACAGAGCAGCCCTTAATGATTTGATAGCATTACTTAAAGATAATGATACGATAACTAGTGAAATGTTATCGAGTAATGAAGAATGGCGTGACATTTTAAAAACTAAATCACAGTTTGTTCCCCCAAGCACTATATCACCCCAAGCAGTCACATTTTTAAACTTAGTCTGCCAAGACATTATATCTTTGAATGAAGATGTGAGATGTCCTAGAAATATGACTAAAGCAGAAACTGAAGCTATGAGGGAAATTACACAATGGACAGATGTCCAAATCAAAAATAGTGATAAGGGGGGCAACATAGTGATATGGCCAAATAAAATGTACATTTCAGAAGCCATGAAACAACTGTCTAATGACGCCAATTATAAGAAACTCTTAGGGAATCCAACAGAGAATTTTCTTGAACTATATAAAAAACTTATTAACACAGCTTTCAAAGACAAGATCATTGACCAAAAAGAGTATAAATATCTAACAGTCACAAATCCTAGAGTAGCCACTATGTATTTGCTGCCTAAAATCCATAAAAACCTTTCCTGTCCTCCTGGGAGACCCATAGTGTCAGGATTAGGCTCACTCACAGAAAGAGCCAGCAGATATGTTGATGCAAGATTAAGAAAAATTGTAGATGCCCTACCGTCACATACCAGAGACACAATGCACATTTTAAACAAGATGCAAAATATCACCTTAACAGAACAATCTATCCTGATAACATGTGATGTAGAGTCTCTGTATACGAGCATTAAAACTGACTGGGGCATTAAAGCAGTAGCCCATTTCTTAGAGAAAGACAATGACATGGATCTAGCCACCAAAGAATTTATTGTCAAACTGCTTAAATTTGTGCTAACACACAACTACTTTGTGTTTGATGATAAGTTCTTCTTACAAGTTTGTGGCACCGCAATGGGCACATCTTGCGTGCCAACATATGCCAATATATACCTGGGCTGGTGGGAAGAGATGATAGTGTTCAATGAACACATGAACCAGTATACCAAATTCATCTCCCACTGGTCCAGGTCTATAGATGATATTCTGCTTATATGGGAAGGCCCATTAGAAATTTGGGAAGAATTCATTAAAATACTGAACACTAATCCATTTGGATTATATTTGACACATAGCGCAAGCTATAACAAAGTGGAATTCTTGGACCTAACAATTTCTAAGAGCAATGACAAACTGGTGACAGACACTTATAGAAAAGCAACTGCGACTAACAATATTTTACATGCTCAAAGCAAACACCACCCGTCTACAATTAATAGCCTCCCATATGGCGAATATCTCAGAATAAGGAGAAATTGCACTGACATAAATTCCTTTAAAAAGTCAGCATTAGAACTACGTGACAGACTCCTTCAACGGGGCTACTCTAAAAAACTGTTAGCTAAGGCTTATCAAAAAGCACTTACAAAAAATAGGTCAGATCTTCTTATACCGAAAAACAAAAAATGTGTATCAGAGCAGAACACTATGAGGTTTATTTCAACTTACAACAATCAAAGTGAACATGTAAATACAATAGTGAGAAAACACTGGCACATCCTTAGAAGCGATGACAGATTGAAAGGTTTATTACCTGAGAAACCATCCTTTACTTTTAGGCGTGCCAGGAATCTCAATGATAATTTATCACAAAGTCACTTTGATAGGAATAGGAATAAAAAACCAATCTATCAAGGCTCAACACCCTGTGGTCATTGTAAAACCTGTCAATTTATGAGTAAAAAGGAATTTATCACAGACAGATTTTTAAAAAAATGGAAAATTAAAACACACATTAACTGTCAAAGTGATAATGTCATCTACTGTTTATCATGCTCGTGTATTTTGATATACACAGGCATGACAACTCGTAAACTAAGTACAAGAATAACAGAACATCTATGTAACATACGTAATGCCCAGAAAGATCAGAAAGAAGGTAAAAAAATAACCAGTGTGGCTAGACACTTTTTATCACACCACGCAGGTAAAACAACATCTTTCAAATGTTGGGGCATTGAAAGCGTTAAACCAGGGATCAGAGGTGGGAACACCGAGAATATTCTGTTACAAAAAGAAACAGGCTGGATATTCAAATTAAATTCAGTCATGCCACATGGAATGAACGAAGCGAATAATTATTGGGTATTCCTTTAATCCAATGAATAAATCTCTCTTATATATAGTGAATCTCTGTGAAATTTCTTCATTGTATAATCCCTGATAAGCAAAAAATGTCATGGCTATAATCACCAGGGAATCACACTCAAAGATGGGCGGACATGGTGACTTACAGGGATCGGATGCACACAAGTGTCTTATCCCTGTGGTCATCTATTCTCGCCAATTTTGAATTTAAATACAATGTAATGTACTTCATATCAAAAGTGCCGCCCGTAGTGCAGTTTTAAACAATTTCTAACATCACTGTATATGCAATGGGTATTCAGACTATAATTATTGTCTGTTATGTATATAACTATTGTTGACCATATAGAACATACGACACATCATGCTCTTCATAATCAGTGCATATGTATTTTCATACTAATGCAATTCAATGATTTATATCATTTTTGGAGATTTGATGCAGAAGCCCTAAATCAGATGACAAATACATAGAAGGTGTATATGTCATTTACAATAGAATTTAATCATACATAGTACCCCACTGCAAAAATAATTTTTTGAGTTGGTGAATTACTCTTAATGTAGATTCAAATGAAACATATCATAAATAATTCTGCAGTATTATATCTTCTTACGAAGGCCAAATCACATTCACTCCTTACAAGCGCCCCTCAATTGGACGGGCGTGTTGCACGCCATAAGGCTATGTGATTTATCAATGAAATATATTTTAAAGTCTTTGTAAAAATGTTCTATGAGGATCAGATCACAGTAAATCCTTACAAGTGCCCCTAAAGGGTTAATGACACTGTTTTAGCAATATCCTTGAAGGGGAGTGTTAAATGCTGTAGGGCTGTGTGATTTGAAAATGGACACTATTTTACAAATGATCAGACTTATATTATATATATTTCAGATTGTTTATTGTGATATGTAGGAAACAATGATGACGAGTGTGAATAAAGTAAACAGTGCAACAGATAACATGGATGTAAAATCTCCATAACTTAGCACGGAGATATAACATAATCGCCGATAAGTGAGGCGATATAATCACACATAAACTTTAGTAAAGATCGAATATAGCGTCTTTCTATATGTTTGTCTCTTTGTAAATGTTGGATGATACAAGGTTTATAATTGAAAGTTAAAGTAATTCGCTCTCTGAAATCAAATAATCATTGGTGTTGAAATTCATACAGCCAATCCAATCAGTTCACAGCCGGTTCTCACGCCTACCGTACAACAGACTCTTATTGGCTGGTAATAGGGCGTTTCACGAGAAAGGAATGGGATTGGTTGGAAAACTTACAACAACCACTACTTAAGAGGGTGGCACCGGGGCCTCGGCTTGACATATCACATTGAAAAAGGCTGAATACTACAGCCGAAACGCGTTTGTGCTCTTAGTAAGCACACTTTAGGTGCACTATTTGTTGGTTTTAACGCTGTCCCTAGTCCCTGACACCTGAAGCCGAGGGAGCTGCTATCGGCCAGGAAACAGGGGGGCTAGGTGTTCAGTTTTATGTTTGGGTACTTTACCAAGGTGGTCCTTGTTTTAACACGAATTTAATAAAAATTAATAATTTTTTTTTAAAAAATACTACTAATTAGGAATGAGTGCTAGTAAAACCCTTTTCTTTTTTGGTTCTCTTACCAATTTATAATTGTATGTTCAATATTAGGGTTAGCACCGGAAGTAATATTCTATTATTCCTAACTTACTATATCTAGTGCCAGTTTCTCTATCTTTTTGTTATCAACGATATCTGATGTAGCCCATAAATACTATGGGTGAATTTTGAGATATCTGATTGAATCTGAGATTCTCTTTTTCCAATACAGAACGGTGTTAGAACTGGATAGTGATTGCTCTGATAGTGAAAAAGGTGCACCAAGAGCCGTTATACAGAGGTAAACACGATTGGAAAGACTGGAATTGGTTCCACTATTAGAATGAAGGTTTGAATGTTGTTTATTTTACTTCTGTTACTGAGTCCAATTAGGGACAAATATAAATAAGCTCATGCATTTATCAACCATTCACTGTGCAACAGGTAAGGCTTCCAGGGTTTGCATTTCAGCCTTTTTTAATTCAATTACAGAATAATCAGCCAAAATAAATAATAAGAGTGCATTGCAATTCATTTTAATTATAAATAATTTAAAAAATTGGGCTAGATTACAAGTGGTGCGGTTGTGCTAAGCAATGTTGTGACCACGCTAACTTGTGGAAAGTAAACAGTTGCATTTGAGCGAAACAAAACATATATACACATATGAACACATACATACACATGTATAAACATATATACACATATGAACACATACATACACATGTATAAACATATATACACATATGAACACATACAAACACATGTATAAACATATATACACATATGAACACATACATACACATGTATAAACATATATACACATATGAACACATACATACACATGTATAAACATATATACACATATGAACACATACATACACATGTATAAACATATATACACATATGAACACATACAAACACATGTATAAACGTATATACATATGAACACATACATACACATGTATAAACATATATACACATATGAACACATACATACACATGTATAAACATATATACACATATGAACACATACATACACATGTATAAACATATATACAAATATGAACACATACAAACACATGTATAAACATATATACACATATGAACACATACATACACATGTATAAACATATATACACATATGAACACATACATACACATGTATAAACATATATACACATATGAACACATACATACACATGTATAAACATATATATATACAGGTCTCTCTTGGGCCTGATTTGGTGCTTGTTTAAGTCCATGGGGTTAACATTCAACAAAGGAGAGATAGGTTGAGGATTTGCACTATACTAAAATAAAATCAGCATAGGGATATTCAATTATCAACACTCATATCAGTTTATACCACGAAACATAGATGGATACCTTCACTAATATTCCTCACTTTTTTTGCAAGGCTTTAAAATTTTAAATCAACACATAAGTCCCAGGGAGTTTTATAATGTAGGGATATAGGGATTTATAATAATTAAGAGCCATAACCACGCTATCCAGCTCTTTATAGGGTGGAGGTATTATATCCAGTGTTGGTTATGAGGGGTTATGTCTCATGCTATGTTAAGGGGACTGTAGGAAGGTAAATCCTTAAAGGCAGACCTCGCACACAATGCCATAATGTAGATAGATGTAGGGTAACACTGCGTGATAGCTAACATTATTGTAATACAATTTTATATTGTTAATCATTCTCATACAACCTATTGTAACCAGTCTTTGCTATACTAGGAAATAAAAACTAGCGTATTGACAATGTAAAAAATGACTCAGAAACATCTTAAAGTGTAGCTAAACAAACTGTAAAACCTTTAAAGCAAGCTAGTGTCCACTGCTCTTAGCGTTAAGTACCTTGAGGATATGGCTGTAGATAAAGCTGATGATCAGTTCATGCCGCAAGTTGTCAGAGGTTCTAATTTTAAATTAACTATAATACATTTATCCTCTAGATGCAAATAGCATCATATTGAACTAAGTGTTTCTTCCAGGGAGGATATTTGCAGTCTACCCTACCCCGGATCTAGAGATGTAACCCCCGCAGGGTGTTAAAACACAGGGGTCCATCATCTTCCAAGGAGTCTCCGATGCGCTGCGGATCTCAGAGCTTTCCACCCCCGTCAGGCACAGCTCCTTCTCAGCATAGTCCGGTCTCCACCCCACCGTGGACTGCAGCACCCTTCCTCTCGTTAGCCATAGAGCCGGTTCTTCCAATGAGGATCTTCTCTGCCAGGTGATCTCTTTTAGGCTCATTTTAAGCTGGGTCTCCCTCTTTACTTTGCGAGGAATCTTTGCGTCTTTCTGTACTGTTTGTGGGTCTCTCTGTATCTGATGTGACACCAAATGGAGTGCAGGCACTATGCTTCCAAAACGCTTTGCTTCTGTTGGGTCAGCTGCGCTAGGGAATACCCGTAGTATTAAATAATCATAAGGAGCTTTATCTATCAACTTATTCATTAGGCGTTCAAATCTTTCTAGGTGTGGGTCTGAGTCTTGCTTGAAACAGTCTCCCGCCACACCCGCCATTTTAGTTGTCTGCTGGATGCGTAGTCACTAAGGTTATAATTGTAAATCTCTCCCTTTGTACTTAGAAAAGCCTTGCAATATATATTGAAAGTCAGTAAGGCAAGCAACTGCCGCCAGCACTGTAGACCCGGTATAACCGGGGGGGGGGGGGTCGTTACCTATGTGTAGGCCGCCGCCTTAGGTCTTAACTTGCCAAACTGTAGCTCTGATATCATGAAAACAGGAATCAAACTGTGTGATATATCTATTATATCCGCTGCGGTTATAATATGTTTAATTATAGGCTTGATTTGGCTGTTAGATGCTCTTTAATCGGCGGATTGTTGGAGTTTCTTTCAGAGCTCTCAGTAGATGCATCCTGTCAGGTACGCTGCTCGGACACGCCCCCAGTGGTTATGCTTTTTATCTAAGATGCCAGGAGAAGAAAGATAAGTGTTGCTTTTCCTCTGACCAAATATTTGGACTGCACTTGAGACTCAGCTCGGAACTAGCTCATGAACTTGGGGACAGACTTTCCTTATTCTGGCCATCCAGTGTGGGACAGATATACTGAAGTGTGAAGCTACCGAAGGCTCCCCTAAATAGATAATGCAACTATGAGGGTGGACTGACTTTAAGCTACCGTGGGACTGCATTCTTTTACTCACTTCTTGAGCAGAATGCTTGCTTTATGGTTATAGGACTGACTATGTTTATATGCTACTTGTTAAGTGGCAAGCTTATGGGTTTTATGTGGTACACAGTTTTATATGTTCTTGCAGTTCATGCAATGTTATGTTGTTATCACTTAGGGTTGCTTGCTATGCATGTTATCTGTCACACTTATTAATGAGTTAACAAACTCCATAACCCACTCAGTTTGGAGAGCCAGTTAGAGTAGATTTTATTAGTTTAGATGTTCCAAACGATAACATTTATGGTTTTAGGGTTTTTGTGATCAACAACACTACTCTCCCTATACGTTAATACGGTATTTATAAGTTGATAATTTAACCTTCAGACTTTTGAAAAAACCTACATGTTATTACAGACAATGCTGCATTAAGTGCTAACACTCCCATTATTTCATTGCCATAGCTTTTAGTCTATATTATCGTCCACGCCTGATTGATCACCCCCCCCCATTTTCATATAATGTACGTTCCTGTTTGGAAGGGCTACTTAAGCGGTCTATCTTACTTGTACCGCATCCTTAAATATTGAAAGTATTAATGTGACATCCCTCTTTTTCATTTATGCTGTAACACTGGTAATATATGTCTAAAGAATGGTCCAAAGTATAATACAGTTTGATGATGTGAGATTCCTTATATTTATACTCAAATTTTCATGTAGATGTAAGATATGGTGGTTATGCTGGTTATGCATGGCTATAGATTGTTTCCCCTAAGTTTAACAAGTATTAATGCTGTATTCCTTAAATTCATTTATGCTGTATCACAAGTTATATATGTTTATAGAATGTTTCAAGCTGTAGGGGGACCCCTTAACTCTCTATGTTATAAAATTAGTCATGCATATCCGCAGAATGTTTTACAGCAAAACTAAATTCGAAAATGTGAGGTATTTATTCTGTATGGTTAAATTTTTCTGTGATACAATGGCTATGACTATATCCTTGAAAGTATATCAGATATGATTTTGCTCTTTCTCTGTGTTGATATATCTCTTGTAATGTTGCATGTGTGTCGTAACCTGTTTTCCAACCTCAATAAAAAATATATATAAAAAATAAAAAAATAAAAAAATAGTTATTAACTATTTACTAACTATCTAGTTAAAATAAATACAAAGTTACCTGTAAAATAAAACTTAACCTGTCTTACACTAACACCTAACATTACAATAAAATTAAATAAATTACATAAAATAAATACAATTAACTAAATTACAAAAACAACAAACATCAAAATAACCCCCCCCCAAATAAAAAACCCACTAGCCTAAACTAAACTGCCAATAGCCCTTAAAAGGGCCTTTTGCAGGGCATTGCCCCAAAGAAATCAGCTTTTTTACCTGTAGAAAAAAATACAAACAACCCCCCAACAGTAAAACCCACTACCCACACAACCAAACCCCCCAAATAAAATCTTATCTAAAAAACCTAAGCTCCCCATTGCCCTGAAAAGGGCATTGGGATGGACATTGCCCTTAAAAGGGCATTTAGCTTTTTTTCTTTGCCCAAACCCCTAATCTAAAAATAAAACCCACCCAATAAACCCTTAAAAAAACCTAACACTAACCCCCGAAGATCCAATTATAGTTTTTGAAGACTGGACATCCATCCTTAACGAAGCCGGGAGAAGTCTTCATCCAAGCAGCAAGAAGTCCTTAACGAAGCCGGGAGAAGTCTTCATCCAAGCAGCAAGAAGTTTTTAACGAAGCCAGGAGAAGTCTTCATCCAGGCGGGCAGAAGTCTTCATCCAGACGGCATCTTCTATCTTCATCCTTCCGACGCGGAGCGGCTCCATCTTAAAGACATCCGGCGTGGAGCATCCTCTTCATACAGTTCCAGCCGTACACTGAAGGTTCCTTTAAATGACCTCATCCAAGATGGCGTCCTTTGAATTCCGATTGGCTGATAGAATTCTATCAGCCAATCGGAATTAAAGGTGAAAAAATAGGATTGATCTCGCATTCTATTGGCTGATCTAGTGCTCTTGCAAATGGATAACATGCCATATAGTGCTCCATACACGTGCACGCTTCTGATCTTACGTCCCTGCTTTGCAACAAAAGATAGCAAAACAAGAAAGAAAATTTGATAATAAAAGTAAATTGAAAAGTTGTTTAAAATTGCATGCTTTATGAATCATGAAAGAAAAAAAAATTGTGTTTCATGCACTTTTATTAAGATATCTAGAAAATCCTAAGAATTATAAGTTGTCCTTGATTCTCACACTGTGTTATATATTCCAAAATGTATTTATCATGGAAATGTTATGCCCATGGCAGTATAAGCTTTATAAAGGACACTTGAGCAAAAAAGGTCAAACAATTGTAAAGTACTTTTCTACTCATTACATATATGTTTGTGACTCCATGGATATTGGATTTACTATTGTTCTAGGTGGAAAGAGGGTCAGCAAAGCATATGCCCCACAGCTGTTACTGCAGATGTCAGTCCTTTCACAAATCTTATTGTCAATTGATAGGCAACAAAATATGACAGTAGCAACAACTCAAATATGTGTGTGAATGGCCAGAAGGAACTCTAAATACGGTGAAGAACACTTGTATATATTTCTAGCAGGTTGTCAGGGTTATTATTTCACAATTTAAAATGTGAACAGATTATCTTAAACGGACAGTGAACACCTTTAATTACACAAACTTCTGCCTTTATATAAAAAAAGATCTGGAATGTTAGTGATATTTTAGATGGATTTTAATTCATCAGTTTTAATTAAAGAGACACTGAACCCAAATTTTTTAGAGCATGCAATTTTAAGCAACTTTCTAATTTACTCCTATTATCAATTTTTCTTCATTCTCTTGCTATCTTTATTTGAAAAAGAAGGCATCTAAGCTTTTTTGGGGGGTTCAGAACTGTGGACAGCACTTTTTTATTGGTGGATGAATTTATTCACCAATCATCAAGAACAACCCAGGTTGTTCACCAAAATTGGTCCGGCATCTAAACTTACATTCTTGCATTTCAAATAAAGATACCAAGATAATGAAGAAAATTTGATAATAGGAGTAAATTAGAAAGTTGCTTAAAATTGCATGCTCTATCTGAATCACAAATGAAAAAAATTGGGTTCAGTTTCCCTTTAAGATGCGCTATAACTTACTTTTTAATGTAACTCTGAATTCAAATACCCCGCGCTCCGGCCGCCCACCTCTAAAGCATTTTTTTTGTAAGCTAAAGGTTTGAACAGTTCTCCAATTGGTGCTCTAGCTAAAAAAAAAAATGGTGTGAGTGCCGTAAGGCTAGAGCACCGATTGTCAAACAGTTAAAACATTCAGCTCACAATGCTATTTTAAGGATTTCTATTTAAAAAAACAAAACAAAATAGTTTTAACATGGTTTTAGAGGGATATGGTAGATAGATATTGTGTGTATCGATACATGTGTGTGTGTGTACATGTATGTATTTCCATTTAGGAATATGTAGGTAGGTACACATTCATTATCTGCAAGCAATAGTGCAATAATAAAATGCGCTTAACACACCTGCACCTGAGCAGAAACAGCCCTAAATACACATACACCTGAACAGACACATCCCTAAACACACATGCACCTGAACAGACACAGTCCTAAACACACATACACATGAACAGACAAAGCCTTAAACACACATTCACTTGAACAGACACAGCCCTAAACCCACATGCACCTGAACAGACACAGCCCTAAACACACATGCACCTGAACAGGCACAGCCCTAAACCCACATGCACCTGAACAGGCACAGCCCTAAACACACATGCACCTGAACAGGCACAACCCTAAACACACATGCACCTGAACAGGCACAGCCCTAAACACACACACACACTTACACACCTGCACCTGAACAGACATCCCTAAACACACATGCTTCTGAACAGACACAGCCCTAAACACACATGCACCTGAACAGACACAGCCCTAAACACACATGCACCTGAACAGACACATCCCTAAACACACATGCTTCTGAACAGACACAACCCTAAACACACATGCACCTGAACAGACACATCCCTAAACACACATGCTCCTGAACAGACATAGCCCTAAACACACATGCACCTGAACAGACACAGCCCTAAACACACATGCACCTGAACAAACACAGCCCTACACACACATGCACCTTAACAGACACAGCCCTAAACACACATGCACCTGAACAGACACAGCCCTAAACACACATGCTTCTGAACAGACACAGCCCTAAACACACATGCACCTAAACAGACACATCCCTAAACACACATGCTCCTGAACAGACATAGCCCTAAACACACATGCACCTGAACAGACACAGCCCTAAACACACATGCACCTGAACAGACACCGCCCTAAACACACATGCACCTGAATAGACACAGCCCTAAACACACATGCACCTGAACAGACACAGCCATAAACACACATGTACCTGAACAGACACAGCCATAAACACACATGCACCTGAACAGACACAGCCATAAACACACATGCACCTGAACAGACACAGCCATAAACACACATGCACACTTTCCAATTATATGAAAATTATAATACAGGAACATGATATTAAAAAAAATGTTCTCTGCTCCATCTAAAAGTGAATGTTTGAAAATGTGTAACAGATTACTACTTTTTGAAAACTGGATGTTTCTGTGCTGAATAAACTTTTTTTTTTAATGTGGGAGTTGTCCCTGTCAGCCACTGAGCAGCAATGTACTGGGACTCAGTTGTACATAACCATGCATTTGTGCCAAACACATTTGTAATATATTTAACTGCTGTTCTTTCCTATACACAGTAGAAAATGAATATTATGTCATTTTAACCATTTGGTTGTAGTATTTGTACTACTAACATTCCAATAGCAATGTTAACATTTTAAAAAGGAGGCAGTAAAATGTTGACACAAGCAAGTAGAACTGTAATTCTGTTTTAAAAAGCTGGGCAGATTCCATTCTTATTTCAAATACTATAGCATGATCTCATAATAAAAGAAAGTACAAGTCTCTCAATTTATCAGTAATATTTATTGCAACCACTAGGGGGCAGAATGCACTTAGCAAACTGTACTTGTGGTTACATAGAGCAGCAGAATTTCTCGTTTAGACTTGTTCTTAGGTGGGACAAGGAGATTACATTATTAAAGTATCTGATGCTAAAGCTACTGTCGCTCTTGCTTTCTCCTACAAAAATCCCTGTAAAAGCTTTAACACTAATACCAAAAGCCTGACAGTAGTACTGGTTATGGATAAGTGGAATTTTAAATAAACAGCAGAATATTTTAAATTCAATCAATTGCCTGTAGTTAGTCTATATTTTCCTGTGCATACAACAACCCTGATCCTTTCAAAGATGCATTTAAAAAAAACAGGTTCTAATGAAATTTTAAAATACCATTTGTATCTTCCTTTAATGAGATGTGAAATCCAAATGTTTTCTTTCATGATTTAGATAGAGCATGCAATTTTTAGCAACTTTCTATCTAATTTACTCCTATTATCAATTTTTCTTTGTTCTCTTTGGCATCTTTGTCTAAAAAGCAGGAATGTAAGCTTAGGAGCCTACCCATTTTTGGATCAGCACCTGGGTAGCGATTGCTGATTGGTGGCTACATGTAAATGTAAACGGTCGGGTTTACTTTCCACTAAAGTTAGCGTGGATGCAATATTGATATCACGACTCGCGCTACGCTAAGCACACCACTTGTAACCTAATGGCATCCTTTGTTTGTGATTAAAAAAAAACCTGATTTGTAGGTGACAAATAATTTTTGTCTCCGTGTTTATTGAAATAGGGTTTATATTCATACATATTGGAAAGTATGGCTATGTAAAAAATATTTCCATTATACCATTATCTGGGTAACTGGATAGACTAAGCAATAAATAAATAGTATTTGGAATTATTACTTTATATAGTTCCATAACATATTCATTTTTAGTAAAATAATAATAATTTGATATATAGATGATAGATAAGTAGATAGATAAACAGACGATAGATATTGTGTTGATTTCACAGATAAAAAACAGGATTCAATTGTTTGTTTAAAAAAGAATTGAGCATTATTAGCATGATGCCATTTTAAACTGCCAGATAAGGAAAAACCATAAAAACAAAGATTTATAAACCATGAAAATCATTACCATATTTTGGATTTATTGTAATAGGGGTTATTTTTAATCCTTATGTATCTGCTACTTTAATGGAACATTGTAGTTAACATTTTTATTTATTTTTTTCCTATTAAAGAGAATGTTTCAAAATGTATTTCAGTTGGTTTTATTATCATTATTATTATAATTATTATCTGTAAAGCATTGTCTATCGTAGAAGATTCAATTTAAATTGAGATAAATTGTATTTAAAAAATGTTTAGGCAAAAACAAAATAAAATAAATAAATAAATCAACACCATTTTACACCCTGTTCATTCCTATACACAATAGACATTGTTACTTATGTGGGCACAATTCTCTAAAGCTCTCTGCACTTGTGAGATTCTCTAAGAAATCTCACCAGTACTACTAAACCCCTTGTCAAAATTATATAAAGGCAGTTTACCTTGAGAACAGTTTATTTCACAAAGAAGTGATGCATAGATTAAAATAGGACTAACAATTTTTTTTACAAAATTAATAAATTAAATATTGAAATAAAAATGTTATTGTTTAATTGAATTAAAACCCCTAAGAATATTGTTCTACAAAAATTGTAATTTATGGAAAATTTTTAATTGAAATTACACAAGAAAAAGACAATTTAAAACACAGTAGAAATGTTAATAAAATGATACTGCACATGCAAAAAAAGCTGTGAAATGCGTATTTTTTAACACAAAATGCAGGGCGTTTTATTTTGCTTATTGTATAATGAATTTCTCTGCCCCTGCTAGTTGGCGGAACAGGGGAATTCTATAGGTAAAGCTGACATTTCTCAACCAGGTCTGGTGTATTCTCTAATCATTTTCCCTATTTCTCTATTTTATTCTCGCAAATATAGAGGTCTTGAGATTTGTCCAAATACCCGAATAGAAAACCCATACAAAAATAGTATCAATAAATGATCATTGGTTTATAATTAGATTCACCATGTTAGCATTTTTATATCTGTATTTAATCTTTATTTTTAACTTGACCTGAACCTTAAAAATGCCACCCATGGGCTCCTTTCCATTGAGTTGTTAAAAATAAAGCCGTAAGCTACCAAAGTTGCCGACAGCTAAAAGTAGTTTATGGCTTCATTTAGCACCAGGTTTAATTTGACATTGGATTTCTTCTCAAAAATCTCGGCATAACAAGTTTGTTGCCATGGTAACTCGGCCGTACACTATAACATTTATCTAAATGTATTCGTCTGCACTCCTTACCTGTGATTGCCTTTAGAGAGAAATAAAAACAAAGATACATTGAATTAATTAACCAATTAAATAAAATGAAACTATTTTTTATTAATGAAAAAACATTTTGTTGGTTTTATTACATTTTAAAACGTATTGATATATGTAATATTTAGTTCTGCCCTAGGCATAGGCCTAGTTGGAATTTTGAATATATGTTTTTGATTATATTTTAATATGTAAATACATATTGATATTTAATTAGGAACATAACTCCAGCAATAAATATTGTTTGTATTAGCAATAATAAGTATTGTTTGAAAATGTTAATATATCTTTTACACTCAGTTGGCCATGTTGTAAAGTTTGAGACCTTATTGACAGCTTCCAAAAATCTTTTACCTGTTTGTGCGTTCAATGGAAACCGAGTGTAAATTTTTGCTTTTCGGCCTCTATTATTTTCTTTGGAATGCGTAATTCTTTTTTGGCAGCCAGACTCAGGCTACTGGTAATAATGGAAAATGTGCCATCGGAAACTGGCGATAACTGTAATGGATTCTGACAGCAATTTTTTTCTTTATGTGACCTGGCGAAAACCCACTGGTAGCTCAATGGAAACGAGCCCCATGTCGGTAAAATACTGACTGGGCGACAACTCTATCTTGGGCACAGTACTTTATTTTTATTATTATATTATTTATTATTATTAATGTCAGGAAGATAAACTACAGTATACATGTATATGAGTTCTTCTCTGTAAGGAGGTGTAAATAAGTTTAACAAACTTATAAATGTTGAAGAAAGAGTTGTATGTGTCAGTATCATTTTTGGATTGAATAGTGTTTGTGTAATATATAAAAAAAAGTAGATACAAATACACAGTGTATAATAAGTACACTGCCTGCTTAGCAAAGCCACTTCTGTACTTCTCTGATCAGTTGATTCATGCAGCTAAAAGTCCTAACAACTCAGACACATGATCCATTCTCATAAAAGCAGATTTCCTTTGCCTTGTTGTGCTGAGCAGCCCTTGACTAAGAAACTGTCTTTTGAAGCTTTTCTTTCTGTGGATTGAATGATGCAAAGCAGATCTCTTGGGCTGGCGCCTGAGCGTCATTACCTTCAATTACAATAATTGTTGCCTATCTCGTTTGTGCATTTTCCCTGAGGGATCTTTCCCTCTCTCTCTCTCTCTACTATTCTGTCTGTAGTCCCAGCTGTCTGCTTTCACAGCATTGCTACAGTGTATATCACCTAACAATAAGAGTCTATGCAGGCTGTGATACCTTTCAGTGAACTTATCACATACTGGCTGCGAACTTAGTGGTTGGCATAAAAATAAAATCATTGTATTAAAGGGATAGTAAAGTAAAAATTATACTGATTCAGATAGAGCAATGCAACACATTAGGTGAGCCAATGGGCGTACATGTACAGTCACTAATCATCAGTTAGCTTCCTGTAGTGCCTTGCTTTTTCTGAGCCTACCTAGGTATGCTTTTCAACAAAGGATACCAAGTGACAAAGCAAATTTGATAATAGAAGTAAATGGGAAAGTTGTTTTAAACTGTATGCTCTATCTAAACCATGAAAGTTTAATTTTAAATTTACTGTCCCTTTTGCTGTTACTACTAATTAAATTTATAACTGGAATATGATCTGATCTGATATGCAGCATCGTAAATAACATCGAAATTTAGTTAGACTTTCATTCATCATTTATTTACATCTTTACTATTAAACCTAGAAATCTACCTTTTATACCGATAGCTTCTCACGCCATAATTCAGCCTGTGTATACAATTTTTTTTTGTTTTCAAATGACGAATATCTTTATAAACGTTTTGATTGGTCCTCCACTGGCGTCCCAACATACTTGCTCTATGCCCACAATTAAAAATATGCATGCGTGTCTCACATAATTCACGGCCTCTATAGATGCACGCTCATGAGACATGCATGCGTATTCTCTCCGTGATCAATAATTTCGGACCGTCGTTACGCTGCAACGATAAACAAGAATTAATCTAGTGATTCATTGATTCAATATGTATCACTGCGGCAAAGTTTTTGTCTACGCATGCCCAATAAAAGGACGCTTCACAAGAACGTGCACGGAAGTATACGTAACAGCGGGTTGGACCACTCTTACGTGTAAAGGAGAAAAAGCAGGAAATGAGTGGGTGGGCAGAGGAAAGACAGAAAACGGTATGGTATTTATAATATAAACTTCTACAAAAGATGAAAGATTTAAAAAAAAAAAAAGTTAGCTAGATAAGATTAGTGAATGGCATTAATATGGAATAGAAAAATGTGCTTTCACTTTAAAGTGAAGGTCAATTTTCATGTGAAAGTACCCGCTTTTTAAAATAACTATTAAAAACAAGGTCACTTTCATTCATGAAAATTTACATTTCAGCTGTTTTTTTTAAATTTACTTACCATCTCTTCTTGAAGCCGCTCCAGTGCTTCACTAGCCCGTTGCAAGCCTCTTCATACATTAGCAATGACGATTCCGACATCCTCCAATCACGGCTTCTCCCCCGGGGTAATCATTGCCTGAGGCAACGCCGTGATTGAAGGAAGCTGGTTTCATCATTGCTGGGTAAGTAAACCAGGAAGAAGCAGGCGGGGCATTGTTTCAGAACGGCGATCCAGCGTTTCAGAAGAACAAGGTAAGTATTTTTAAAATACAGTGCTATGTCAATTTTCATGAATGAAAATGCCCCTGTTTTTAATAGTTTTTTAAAAACCGGGCACTTTCACATGAAAATTGACCTTCACTTTAATACATTAAAATAAAATGCTACACTCATATATACATTATCTGATAAAAAATATTTATATAAATATTAAAAAAAAGGTATATAGAATATGACAAGTTATTTGAATAGAAAGGGCTATAATGTATATATACCGTACATACATATATATAGCATGAATACAAAAGCATTCACTCAGGCCCAGACTGAGCGTCAGGCATACCGGGCAAATGCCCGGTAGGCCGCATGTTAGTTAGCCCTGCCCATCACGACCGGCCACATTATTTTATTTATTTGTTAAGAATATGTATTCAATAATTGATGAGTATGTGACTGTGTTATAATTATGTTTATTAGGCTGCAGCATATACATATAATAACGGCCGTACACTGTCTCTGGTGCACGGTGACTGAATCCCTACTGAGTACCACTGACACATGGCACGTGCCACGCGGCCACTCTACTGAAGTGGCTGGCTGGCTGACTGGCTTGTGTGGCTCTTTTTTCCATCACACGCACTGTCACAGACTCACAGTCAATGGGTGAGGCGAGCAGGGCACTATTGCTGTACGTTTTTGGGAGCCGTGCAGAGTTGCTGTGAGATGGAGGCAGGCGACATTCAAGGAGGCAACAGAGTACAGTTTGGCAACTGACAAGTGCAACTGAAACTTGATTTCAAGGGAGGGAGACTGGCAGTGTCACTGTCACAGCAAGAAAGCTAGGCACAGTCAATGTCCCTCCTTTAAAATCAAGTTCCGGGACCGGTTGCCAGACTGTTGCCTCCCTCCCTAAATGACTGTTACTTCATCCGGACCGGGACAGTTACTTCCTCCTCTCCATGCTGGTAGCACTACCAGTTGAAAGGACAGGGTGGCAGCAGCGGAAGACGTCACCAGAGCAGAGAGTTTATCAAAAGGTAACACAAGACCAGCCTTTTGACATCCTCTGTATTGTGTTGGATGGGGGTTAATAGAAAGGAACCCCCAAATATCACCTGCATGTTAGGGGGAAATTTAAAAGAATGAATTGATCATGGGCCAATGCCATTTGTTCCTATAGATCAAACTAGAGGGAGATATGGAGATCGTTAAATCCTCCCTCATCTCACACAAGATAATAGTTTGGCCACTTCAGGCAATTACCATTTTTATTGCATTTTTTAATACATTTAAGAGGCAGACTGCCCTTCAAACAAAGTGTTACAGTAGCTGATACAGTATATGGGCTCTGTAAGCTCTGTGTTTTCTCTCTCCCCCCCTCTCTCTCCCCCTCCTCTCTCTCCCCCTCTCTCTCCCACTCGCTCTGTCTCCCTCCCCCTCTCTCTCTCTACCGCCTCCCTCTCTCTACCCCCTCTCTCTCTTCCCCCTCTCTCTCCCCCCTCCCTCTCGCTCCCCCCTTCCGACACCTCCCTTGCTCTCTCCCTCCCTCTCTCTCTTTCTCTCTCCCTCTTTCTTTCTCTCCTCCTCTCTCTCTTTCTCTCTCTCCTTCTCTCTCTCTCCTTCTCTCTCTCTCCCTCTTTCTCCCTCTTTCCCCCATCTCTCTCTCCCCCTCTTTCTCTTCCCCTCTCTTTCTCCCTCTCTCTCTTTCTTTCTCTCACCCTCTTTCTCTCTCCCTCCCTCTCCTTTCTCTCTCTCTCTCTCTTTCTCCCTCTCTCTCTTCCTCTTTCTTTCTCTCCTCCTCTCTCTCTTTCTCTCTCTCCTTCTCTCTCTCTCCTTCTCTCTCTCTCTCCCTCTTTCTCCCTCTTTCCCCCATCTCTCTCTCCCCCCTCTTTCTCTTCCCCTCTCTTTCTCCCTCTCTCTCTTTCTTTCTCTCACCCTCTTTCTCTCTCCCTCCCTCTCCTTTCTCTCTCTCTCTCTCTTTCTCTCTCTCTTTCTCCCTCTCTCTCTTTCTCCCTCTCTCTCTTTCTCCCTCTCTCTCTTTCTCCCCCTCTCTCTTTCTCCCCCTCTCTCTTCCTCCCCCTCTCTCTCTCTCTTTCTCCCTCTCTATTTCTTTGTCTCTCTTTCTTTCTTTCTCCCTCTCTTTCTCTCTCACTCCCTCTCCTACTTTCTCTCTCTCTCTCTCTCTCTCTCTCTCTTTCTCTCTCTCTCTCTTTCTCCCTCTCTCCCGCTTTCTCTCTCTCTTTCTCCCTCTCTCCCTCTTTCTCCCTCTCTCTCTCTTTCTCCCTCTCTATTTTTTTCTCTCTCTTTCTTTGTCTCTTTCTCTCTCTCTCTCTTTTCCCGGACATGGGTCCGAAACGTTGTCATTGTGATCAATGTGAAATATAAACATGTGTATAAGTGTACACTTATCCCAAGGCCTGCAGGGGATCAAAATAAATGGAGTTAAACAGAAAACCACCTAATCATTACGTTTACAAGCTCCTCATCAGGGACTCCCAAGAGTAAACCACAGTCAATTATCATCATAGGGGAATCTCAAACCCCCCGGATGTTGTCCAATCACTAAGCTTTAAGTGTTATTTCCATTCTGTCTAATGGGTCACTCCCTTCGCCCCCCCCTCCTTCTCTTCCCCTCTCTTTCTCCCTCTCTCTTTCTTTCTCTCACCCTCTTTCTCTCTCCCTCCCTCTCCTTTCTCTCTCTCTCTCTCTTTCTTTCTCCCTCTCTTTCTCTCTCACTCCCTCTCCTACTCTCTCTCTCTCTCTCTCTCTCTCTCTCTCTCTCTCTCTCTCTTTCTCCCTCTCTCTCCCCCTCTCTCTCTCTCATTCTTCCTCTCTATTTCTTTGTCTCTCTTTCTTTCTTTCTTTCTCCCTCTCTTTCTCTCTCACTCCCTCTCCTACTTTCTCTCTCTCTCTCTCTCTCTCTCTCTCTCTTACTCCCTCTCTCCCCCTCTCTCTCTCTTTCTCCCTCTCTCCTTCTCTCTCTCCCTCTCTCTCTCTTTCTCCCTCTCTATTTCTTTGTCTCTCTTTCTTTGTCTCTTTCTCTCTCTCTTTTCCCGGACATGGGTCCGAAACGTTGTCATTGTGATCAATGTGAAATATAAACATGTGTATAAGTGTACACTTATCCCAAGGCCTGCAGGGGATCAAAATAAATGGAGTTAAACAGAAAACCACCTAATCATTACGTTTACAAGCTCCTCATCAGGGACTCCCAAGAGTAAACCACAGCCAATTATCATCATAGGGGAATCTCAAACCCCCGGATGTTGTCCAATCACTAAGCTTTAAGTGTTATTTCCATTCTGTCTAATGGGTCACTCCCTTCGCCTTCCATTGGGGGATCGTAAACCGCTCTCTCAGGTTGAGAGTTGTAGCTTACAGCAATTAGCATACCTAACATGTAGGACCCTATGAAGCACCCCACATATTCAGCATTGTACTTCTAATATCTCTTACTACTCCCATTGACATACGCATCTATGTCCCTATCAGTGGGCCCCTCATGTCTGAAAGGTCATGTTGATAATGCCCCCACTGGCTAACGTCAATATGATCAATGCTTGGAGATTCTCTATGTAAACATTAAACACAGCTCCTTACCAGCCACACAACCATACCCAACCTTGCTAGTGAATAACCACAACCCTCGAGTTCAAATGCACAATACTAATATCTTGTTTATACACAGCCCAAATCACGCATATCATAGGACATCCCTAGTTGTTTACAACCGTCATATTGTGGGCTGGCACAACTCTTATGCGGAAACCCCCATGCTTTACTACTATATTATTTTTTAGCACCGTGGCTGTTGTTGTTGGATGGTGAGAGTGCATACACCACATCTGCTACTATTCAATAAAGCTCTATTTTCTCTGTTTGTAAGTATGAGATGTACTTAAGTCGGATGTCTGTAACCCGGGGACTGCCTGTATCCCCTTCCTCAGATGTCTGAGGAAGGGGATACTTTGTCCCCGAAACGTCACTATTTTTTCACAGTAAAAAAGTGTGTTTTAAAAAGACCAGTGAGTGCAAGTTTTTGTTACCATTATATATATATATATATATATATATATATATATATGTGTGTGTGTGTGTGTGTGTGTATACACGTGTATTTATGTTTATATGTCTATATATGTATACATGCATACTTATATACACATATAAACACACACACAGACATATATATATATATATATATATATATATATATATATATATATATATATACAGTACATATATATATACATATGTACAACACACAGAGAAAACCCAGCACTCACTTACAAGCTCTCAGCTAAGATTTAAAAGCAAAAATGGAAAGGTTAGTCACCGCACTGCACTCTCATACCAGACCGGGTACACATCCCATGACCCTGAGAGTGCAGTTCCCTCCCGTGTTTTGTATATGTCTAGGGTGGTTACATATTCCTGTGCACCCTTCCCTTGTTTTCAGTTTGTTTGGATTTGAAAGCTTGCATTGTGTGGCTGTTTTAGGGTCTCAGGTATTGGAAAGGACCTTGACGTGGTACCTGAGCTTGTCCCATTTGGCCAGATGCGGTGACTAACCTTTCCATTTTTGCTTTTAAATCTTAGCTGAGAGCTTGTAAGTGAGTGCTGTGTTTTCTCTGTGTGTTGTATTAATTTGTTTTGTAATTTTCCCTATGGTTCTTGCACCCAGACCTGTCTGGGGTTAACTGCTTGTGGCTCTGGGGACAGCACAGCTTCCTGTGAGTGCCGGTGGCACCCAGGGCTGAGCATGTTGCAGGGTCATGGGATGTGTACCCGGTCCGGTATGAGAGTGCAGTTCCCTTCCGTGTTTTGTATATGTCTAGGGTGGTTACATATTCCTGTGCACCCTTCCCTTGTTTTCAGTTTGTTTGGATTTGAAAGCTTGCATTGTGTGGCTGTTTTAGGGTCTCAGGTATTGGAAAGGACCTTGACGTGGTACCTGAGCTTGTCCCATTTGGCCAGATGCGGTGACTAACCTTTCCATTTTTGCTTTTAAATCTTAGCTGAGAGCTTGTAAGTGAGTGCTGGGTTTTCTCTGTGTGTTGTATTAATTTGTTTTGTAATTTTCCCTATGGTTCTTGCACCCAGACCTGTCTGGGGTTAACTGCTTGTGGCTCTGGGGACAGCACAGCTTCCTGTGAGTGCCGGTGGCACCCAGCACTGAGCATGTTGCAGGGTCATGGGATGTGTACCCGGTCCGGTATGAGAGTGCAGTTCCCTTCCGTGTTTTGTATATGTCTAGGGTGGTTACATATTCCTGTGCACCCTTCCCTTGTTTTCAGTTTGTTTGGATTTGAAAGCTTTCATTGTGTGGCTGTTTTAGGGTCTCAGGTATTGGAAAGGACCTTGACGTGGTACCTGAGCTTGTCCCATTTGGCCAGATGCGGTGACTAACCTTTCTATTTTTGCTTTTAAATCTTAGCTGAGAGCTTGTAAGTGAGTGCTGGGTTTTCTCTGTGTGTTGTATTAATTTGTTTTGTAATTTTCCCTATGGTTCTTGCATAGCTTAGGGTTTATTTTTATTTTACAGGCAAGTTTGTATTTATTTTAACTAGGTAGAATAGTTACTAAATAGTTATTAACTATTTACTAACTACCTAGCTAAAATAAATAGAAATTTACTTGTAAAATAAAACCTAACCTAAGTTACACTAACACCTAACCTAACCCTACAATTACCAAACAGTCCGATGTGGAACAGCACAAAAGGATGGGAGTGCTCGTGCAGACAGGTGAACTGCCACTTCACCACATAAAATGTAGAACGAAGAAAGTGTCCACGGCTCTCCAATGCTTAAAAGATATCTTTATTAGGACAAATATAGCAACGTTTCGAGGCTAATACCTCTTAGTCATGCATAGGCTTACACTAACTTAACACACCTTAAATACCTGTTGGTTTGGCGCCACAAGGCCCACAACCTGTAGAGATAATGACACCTACTGGTGTTAATTGACATTACATTAAAAAATTATTATACAAATACAGGGAGTGCAGAATTATTAGTCAAATTAGTATTTTGACCACATCATCCTCTTTATGCATGTTGTCTTACTCCAAGCTGTATAGGCTCTAAAGCCTACTACCAATTAAGCATATTAGGTGATGTGCATTTCTGTAATGAGAAGGGGTGTGGTCTAATGACATCAACACCCTATATCAGGTGTGCATAATTATTAGGCAACTTCCTTTCCTTTGGCAAAATGGGTCAAAAGAAGGACTTGACAGGCTCAGAAAAGTCAAAAATAGTGAGATATCTTGCAGAGGGATGCAGCACTCTTAAAATTGCAAAGCTTCTGAAGCGTGATCATCGAACAATCAAGCGTTTCATTCAAAATAGTCAACAGGGTCGCAAGAAGCGTGTGGAAAAACCAAGGCGCAAAATAACTGCCCATGAACTGAGAAAAGTCAAGCGTGCAGCTGCCAAGATGCCACTTGCCACCAGTTTGGCCATATTTCAGAGCTGCAACATCACTGGAGTGCCCAAAAGCACAAGGTGTGCAATACTCAGAGACATGGCCAAGGTAAGAAAGGCTGAAAGACGACCACCACTGAACAAGACACACAAGCTGAAACGTCAAGACTGGGCCAAGAAATATCTCAAGACTGATTTTCTAAGGTTTTATGGACTGATGAAATGAGAGTGAGTCTTGATGGGCCAGATGGATGGGCCCGTGGCTAGATTGGTAAAGGGCAGAGAGCTCCAGTCCGACTCAGACGCCAGCAAGGTGGAGGTGGAGTACTGGTTTGGGCTGGTATCATCAAAGATGAGCTTGTGGGGCCTTTTCGGGTTGAGGATGGAGTCAAGCTCAACTCCCAGTCCTACTGCCAGTTTCTGGAAGACACCTTCTTCAAGCAGTGGTACAGGAAGAAGTCTGCATCCTTCAAGAAAAACATGATTTTCATGCAGGACAATGCTCCATCACACGCGTCCAAGTACTCCACAGCGTGGCTGGCAAGAAAGGGTATAAAAGAATAAAATCTAATCACATGGCCTCCTTGTTCACCTGATCTGAACCCCATTGAGAACCTGTGGTCCATCATCAAATGTGAGATTTACAAGGAGGGAAAACAGTACACCTCTCTGAACAGTGTCTGGGAGGCTGTGGTTACTGCTGCACGCAATGTTGATGGTGAACAGATCAAAACACTGACAGAATCCATGGATGGCAGGCTTTTGAGTGTCCTTGCAAAGAAAGGTGGCTATATTGGTCACTGATTTGTTTTTGTTTTGTTTTTGAATGTCAGAAATGTATATTTGTGAATGTTGAGATGTTATATTGGTTTCACTGGTAAAAATAAATAATTGAAATGGGTATATATTTGTTTTTTGTTAAGTTGCCTAATAATTATGCACAGTAATAGTCACCTGCACACACAGATATCCCCCTAAAATAGCTATAACTAAAAACAAACTAAAAACTACTTCCAAAACTATTCATTTTTGATATTAATGAGTTTTTTGGGTTCATTGAGAACATGGTTGTTGTTCAATAATAAAATTAATCCTCAAAAATACAACTTGCCTAATAATTCTGCACTCCCTGTATATGTACATACTTGCAATAAAATATTATATTATATTGTATAGATGGAACACATAAAGCATACATAGTAGTTAAATTTGAAAAATTCTTTGATAATTCAAGTTTCACACATGATAATAAAAAAGGATAATTGAAAACTCTTATCTGATGGTAGCAAGAAAATATCTGTCTAAGGGTAAATACCTCCCATGAACTATCCAAATGCATCTTGCATAAAAGTTAAATCCTTATTTTATCTAACTTATTTTATCTAGCTTATTTTATTGGATCAAGACTATAGGGCACACTAATAGTATGTATATGATATCAAAAGATAAAGATATTTATATCAACTGATAAAGATTATTAAAATCCATCAAAGGGACAAAAATTTACTAGGCCATAATAATATATTATTACTCTTTAAAGTCAAGATGAGTGTAAGGGAGATGTAAAGAAATGTTATGTTCTTTTTTATTATTTATTGAACCTTTGTTATAGATAGACAGACAAATCCAATTCTCTATTTAGGCCTCTAGGGACCATAGTTTCTAACTTGTTTCAATATAATTTCTCTGTCCTGTCCATTTCTCTGTGATTTTATATGGTCAATTACTTGCCATCTCATTTGGCTGATGTTATGGCCTTTCTCTATGAAATGGTTAGATACAGGGGCCTCTTTGTTTTTACAACGTATATTCGAGCGATGTTGGCTCATCCTATCTTTTACCTTACGGGTGGTCTCACCCAAGTAAACCAAAGAACAAGGGCACTTTATTAAATATACAACATGGGTAGTATCACACGTGTAAAAGCCTTTAATATCATATCTAGTACCATTATGGGGATGATGAAAAAATTTACCTTTAATTATGGATCTGCAACTCATGCAATTTAAGCATGGGTATGTGCCATAGTTTTTACTACCTATGTGGGTTTGAATACTGCCCTTACTTGGTCCAACATCAGATTTTACCAAGTGGTCTCTCAAATTTTTTACGCGTCTGTGGGCCATTAAGGGAGGATTTTTGAAAATAGGTATTTTATCATTACAGTCATTTAGTATATGCCAATGTTTTCTTATACTTTTCGTAATCTCCATACTATAGTTACTGTACTGAGAAATAAAGACCATCCTGTTCTCTTATTGTTTAACAGTACTGTTTTTATTGTGATACTTTAATACCTCATGCTTTTTTTCTTCAATTAGTTTAGCTGGGTAGCCTCTTTCAATGAATTTGTCTGCCATTTCATCTATACGTTGGTTACATTTCTGTGTACTGCTGACTATTCTTTTTACTCGAAGTAACTGGCTCTTAGGGAGAGATTCTACCAAAGGCCTTGGATGGAAACTGTCAAATCTGAGTAAGGTATTCTTATCAGTGCTTTTGGTATATAAATCAAATTCTAGTACATTGGCAGCTTTTATTACTTTTGTATCTAAGAACGTTACACGTCCAATGTCGCCCCATCATACGCCAATCTCTTTATGAATGAGATAGAGGAGAAAATCATCTACGAGAACAATATCTTTAAAGAATATGGCTCCATCTGGTGGAGATTCATAGATGATGTCTTTGGCGTGTGGTGGGGTGACATTGGATCCCTGGAAGAATTTGTCAGAGAGGTAAATTCAGCAGTACAGGGCCTAGAGTTAACAATCACCTTTAGTGAAGAGAGTGTAACGTTCTTAGATAGTTAATGGGAGGTATTTACCCTTAGACAGATATTTTCTTGCTACCATCAGGTTTCAATTATCCTTTTTTATTATCATGTGTGAAACTTGAATTATCAAAGAATTTTTCAAATTTAACTACTATGTATGCTTTATGTGTTCCATCTATACAATATAATATAATATTTTATTGCAAGTATGTACATATATTTGTATAATAATTTTTTAATGTAATGTCAATTAACACCAGTAGGTGTCACTATCTCTACAGGTTGTGGGCCTTGTGGAGCCAAACCAACAGGTATTTAAGGTGTGTTAAGTTAGTGTAAGCCTATGCATGACTAAGAGGTATTAGCCTCGAAACGTTGCTATATTTGTCCTAATAAAGATATCTTTTAAGCATTGGAGAGCCGTGGACACTTTCTTCGTTCTAACCCTACAATTAAATACAATTGCCTAAAATAAATACAAATAACTAAATTCAATTACCACAAACCCCCCCCCCCACTAAATTACAGAAAATAAAAAACAAATTACAAAATCTTTAAACTAATTACACCTAATCTAATAGCCCTATCAAAATAAAAAAGCCCACCCAAAATAATAAAACCCCTAGTCTAAACTAAACTACCAATAGTCCTTAAAAGGGCCTTTTGCGGGGCATTGCCCCTAAGAAATCAATTCTTTACCTGTACAAAAAATTACAAACAACCCCCCCAACAGTAAAACCCACCACCCACCCAACCAACCCCTCAAATAAAACCCTTACTATAAAAACCTAAGCTCCCCATTGCCCTGAAAAGGGCATTTGGATTGGCATTGTCCTTAAAAGGGCATTTAGCTCTATTGCGGCCCAAAGCCCTAACCTAAAAATAAAACCCACCCAATACACCCTTAAAAAATCCTAACACTAACCCCGAAGATCCAGTTACCGGGAGAAGTCTTCATCCAAGCGGCAACATGTTCTCAAAGAGGCCGGCAGAAGTAGTCCTCCAGCCGGGCAGAAGTGGTCCTCCGGATGGGCAGACGTCTTCATCCAGATGGCATCTTCTATCTTCATCCATCCGGCGCAGAGCGGGTCCATCTTCAAGACATCCGACGCGGAGCATCCTCTTCTTCCAACAGACTAACGACGAATGAAGGTTCCTTTAAATGACGTCATCCAAGATGGCTTCCCTTAGATTCCGAATTCCGAAAAAAAAACTAAGCTCCCCATTGCCCTGAATTTGGATGGGCATTGCCCTTAAAAGGGCATTTAGCTCTATTGCGGCCCAAAGCCCTAACCTAAAAATAAAACGCACCTAATACACCCTTAAAAAATCCTACCACTAGGCCATCCGCCATCTCTAAGACATCCAACGCTGAGCATCCTCTTCTTCCGATGGACTAACGATGAATGAAGGTTCCTTTAAATGACGTCATCCAAGATGGCGTCCCTTAGATTCCGATTGGCTGATAGAATTCTATCAGCCAATCAGAATTAAGGTTGAAAAAATCCTTCAATAGGATTGGCTGATTGGAACAGCCAATAGGATTGAGCTTGCATTCTATTGGCTGTTCCAATCAGCCAATGGAATGCAAGCTCAATCCTATTGGCTGATCCAGTCAGCCAATAGGATTTTTTCAACCTTAATTCAGACAATCGGAATCTAAGGGACGCCATCTTGGATGACGTCATTTAAAGGAACCTTCAGTCCATCGGAAGAAGAGGATGCTCAGCATTGGATGTCTTAAAGATGGCGGATGGCCTAGTGGTAGGATTTTTTAAGGGTGTATTGGGTGGGTTTTATTTTTAGATAAGGGCTTTGGGCCGCAATAGAGCTAAATGCCCTTTTAAGGGCAATGCCCATCCAAATGCCCTTTTCAGGGCAATGGGGAGCTTAGGTTTTTTTAGTTAGGATTTTATTTGGGGGGTTGGTTGTGTGGGTGGTGGGTTTTACTGTTGGTTGGGTTGTTTGTAATTTTTTTTACAGGTAAAGAGCAATGCCCAGCAAAAGGCCCTTTTAAGGGCTATTGGTAGTTTAGTTTAGTCTAGGGCAGAGCTTTCCAAACTTTTCATGTTGGTGACACACTTTTTAGACCTACATCATTTTGCAACAGTAATTCAGTTGTACTAGCAAAAAGGAGGTTAAACTAACTTGTTTTAAGAGATACGGACACATACATAAATTATATAATAATGAAATATATTTACAAGTAACAGTAAGTATGTGCAAGAATTAAAAAAAGTTTAACAACACCAATAGCTACTTACTATTTTAATGGGATGTATGAGGTTGATGGGATGAACACAATTTCTGAATATTTGGTGGAATATTAGATAAAGACACTCACATTTCATCATCAAGCATTTTTAAGCTTCCACTTCCTATCCATATATCAAGAACAGGAGCAGCAATGCACTACTGGGAGCTAGTTGCAAAAAAAACCCACTGACTTCAGCTCAGCATTTAAGCTGCCGCCCTCAGAGCTCGGTGAGTTCGATTGACTACTGCCCGCGCTGCAAACACACTGCTCTCCCACTCACTGACTACACATGCAGTCACGAGCCAATTAAGGAGACTACACGTGCAGTCAGGAGATAAATGTGCCGCCAATGGGAATAGTTTCAGTTCCCACTGAGCTGCGCCAATAGGTTAAGATGATCTGTGTCCCCCTAGGTATCAATAACGTGTCAACCATGTGATATGCATAGCAGGCAGGCGGAAAGTCAGAAACCAAAAAAATAAAAATAAAAGAAATTTGTGCTGAAGCAGGGACACACCTACACACTGCTGCCGACACACTAGTGTGTCCCGACACACAGTTTGGAAAGCACTGGTCTAGGGGGTTTTATTATTTTGGGTGGGCTTTTTTTTATTTTGATAAAGTTATTAGATTAGGTGTAATTAGTTTAAAGATCTTGTAATTTGTTTTTTATTTTCTGTAATTTAGATTTTTTTGTGGTAATTTAGCTAATTTTATTGAATTTAGTTCATTGTATTTATTTTAGGTAATTGTATTTAATTGTAGTGTAGTGTTAGGTGTTAGTGTCACTTAGGTTAGGTTTTTTGTTTTACAGGTCAATTTGTATTTATTTTAGTTAGGTAGTTAGTAAATAGTTAATAACTATTTAGTAACTATTCTACCTAGTTAAAATAAATACAAACTTGCGTGTAAAATAAAAATAAACCCTAAGCTAGATACAATGTAACTATTAGTTATATTGTAGCTAGCTTAGGGTTTATTTTACAGGTAAGTATTAATTTTTAAATAGGAATTAATAGTAGGTTTTATTTATATTTATTTTAATTATATTTAATTTAGGGGGTGTTAGGGTTAGACTTAGATTTAGGGGTTAATAAATTTAATATAGTGGCGATGACGTTGGGGGCGGCAGATTAGGGGTTAATAAATGTAGGTAGGTGGCAGCGATGTTAGGGACAGCAGATTAGGGGTTAATATAATTTAACTAGTGTTTGCGAGGCGGGAGTACGGCGATTTAGGGTTAATATGTTTATTCTAGTGGCGGCGATGTCCGGAGCGGCAGATTAGGGGTTAATATTTTTATTTTAGTGTTTGCAATGTGGGAGGGCCTCGGTTTAGGGGTTAATAGGCAGTTTATGGGTGTTAGTGTACTTTTTAGCACTTTAGTTATGAGTTTTATGCTACGGCTTTGTAGTGTAAAACTCATAACTACTGACTTTAAAATGCGGTAGGAATCTTGATGGTATAGGGTGTACTGCTCACTTTTTGGCCTCCTAGGACAAGCTCATAATACCGGTGCTATGGAAGTTCCATAGAAAAATGACTATACGCAATTTGCGTAAGGCCAAAAAACTGCAAGACTCATAATACCAGTGGTAGTGAAAAGCTGCGTTATAACCTGATAATGCTGCTTTTTCAGTATAACACAAAACTTGTAATCTAGCCCGTATAATAATAAAACGTTACATTACCAATCATTATGCCAGTTCAGGGTTCCTAATATTTTTAATCAAATTTACAACTAAAGGGCCATTCTAGTAGAAAAGTTACATGCTGCATTAGAGCATGTCAATCTACTACTAGCGACCCATTAGTGCTCCCCCCCGCAAACACAAAGTGGAAATGCCACTCAGGTCCTGCCATGCACTGCTGATCAGTTTGAATGGATCCCATTGATTTACCATTGCTAATTGGTTGGAATGGACCCCATTTATTTACCAGCACTTGTTGGTTGGAAGGGACATCATTGATTTAGCAGCGCTGACTGGTTGGAATAGAAACCATTGCTTTACAAGCACTGATTGGTTGGAATGGACACCATAGATTTACCAGCTCTGACTGGTTGGAATTTATGCCATTGATTTATGAGTGCTGATTGGTTAGAATAAACCCCATTGATTTAACTCGGCTGATTGGACTTGGAATAGACCCCATTGATTTTACAGCCCTGATTGATTGGAATGGACCCCACATTGCTTTACCATTGCTGACTAGTTGAAATTAATACAATTGATTTACCAGTGATGATTGGTTTAAATGGACCCCATTGATTTACCAGCACTGACTGATTGGTTAGAATTGACCCTATTGATTTACCAGCGCTGATTGGTTGGAATGGGTCCCATTGATTTACAGTTTCTAGTTGCACTATATTTGTCATTGATTTGGAGTTTCTACAACATAATACTTTTATTGGTCTTTCTTTGTGTTTTGAAATAATATGTGAATTCATAAGTCAATAACATTTTTGAGACACCTTAGTCCTAGAACATTTTTTAGTTTTTATAGTTGCTTGGGAATTGACTGATGGTGCCAAGGTAGCATTCTGCTGCAGTTATTTTAATTTTAGAATGATATAAATGTTGCAATAGGTATTATGTAATACACATTAAAGAAGTAATATCTTGTAATGAGGCGGAAAACACATTTTATTTTATGTTTTTGGGAAGTGACGCTGTACACTATGTTTGCGTTGTTCTTTGTCTGCCAGTAAGTTTTCTGTGAGTTTTGCACAAACATGGGCTTCTTGATAGCAATTGTAATAGTTCCATCCATCTCTATCTATCTATCTATCTATCTTTTAACAGGTCAATTTGGTAGCAGGGAGAAAATATTTTGAACTTATAGGGACAATCAATTGAAAATGTAATTTTTCATAAAAATATTTAAAGGGACACTGAACCCAAATGTTTTCTTTCGTGATTCAGATAGAGCAGGCAATTTTAAGCAACTTTCTAATTTACTCCTATTATCAAATTTTCTTTGTTCTCTTCCTATCTTTATTTGAAAAAGAAAGCATCTAAGCTTTTTTCTCTGTTCAGGACTCTGGACAGCACTTTTTTATTGGTGGATGAATTTATCCACCAATCAGCAAGAACAACCCAGGTTGTTCACCAAAAATGGGCCGGCATCTAAACTTACATTCTTGCATTTCAAATAAAGATACCAAGAGAATGAATACAATTTGATAATAAGAGTAAATTAGAAAGTTACTTAAAATTTCATGCTCTATCTGAATCACAATAGTAAAAATTTGGGTTCAGTGTCCCTTTAATTGTGTATAGTGACACAAGAGCAATGCACTTTCATTATTTATTTTGCCTGCTTTCCCTGTTATTTGAATCTGAAAATTGTAGATGTTCCTCTGCCCCAGAAAGACTGGGGTGTTTTCTGTGGAATTCAGAACCATAGCTTCCTTTGTGATGCACAGTTATTGTTTGACATTTATATCTGTCTATAATTGGCCACAGCAAAAAGGATAAAAGAAACAGTGCATTTTTGCTAACAATCACCAAGATTACAATTTGTGCACTAAATCCGGTGCGTAAATAACGCTAAAAATTTAACGGTACCGCACTTTCCATAGTGCTGCCATTACAAGTTACACAAAAAACCTTCTTGTGTTGTGCGTTATGCTCTATACCGCACAAAAGCCAAGGCCTGACGATGTGCTTGTGCATGTATTCCCCCTAATACCCTAATATAAACCCCTAATCTAAATACCCCTAATCCACCACCCCCAGACATTGCTGACACTAAATTAAGTGATTAACCCATAAACCGCCGCCCCCGCATCGCTAAACACATAAATAAACCTATTAACCCCTAAACCACCAGCCCCCCACATCGCAACTACTAAACTAAACCCATTAAGTTCTAAACAGCTGCCTGGATGAAGACTTGTTGCCGCCTGGATGAAGATTGATGTCCAGACTTCAGAAACTGTGAGTACATTTTTTGGGGTTAGCGTTATTTTATTTATTTATTTTTTTAGATTAAGGATTTTTTAATGGGCATTGTCCCTTTAGGGGCAATGGGTAGCTTAGGTTTTTTTAGATTTAAGTTTTTTTGGGGGTTTGGGTGGGGGGTTTTACTGTTAGGGGGTACATTGTATTTTTTATGTAAAAGAGCTGTTTAACTTAGGCATTGCCCTACAAAAGGCCCTTTACAAGGGCTAGTGGTAGTTTATTGTTAGATTATGGGGTGTTTTTATTTTGAGGTGGCTTTTTTGTTTTTATTGGGGTATTAGATTAGGTTTAATTTAATTCTTATTATTTTGGATAATTTTGTTTATTATTTTTTGTAAGCTTAGATTTTTTTTTCTCGTAATTTTAGTGTTTTGTTATGTTAGATTTTTAATTTTTTTCGAAATGTTATTTTCATTTTGTAACTTAGGTTTTTTATTTTTCACAGGTAAGATTTTATTTATTTTAAAGTAGTATATTGTAACTTTAATTTAAAGTTAGGGGGTGTTAGGTTAAGGGGTTAATATTTTAATTTAGTGTGTCGCAATGTGTGGGGCCGGCGGTTTAGGGGTTAATCAGTTTATTATAGTAGTTGCGATGTGGAGGGGCGGCGGATTGGGGTTAATAGATTTATTATAGTATTTGTGTTGTGAGGGGTCGGCGGTTTAGGGGTTAATACTTTATTTTAGTGTTGGTTATGTGGGTGGGCTGGCAGATTAGGGGTTAATATGTTTATTATAGTATTTGCTATGGGTGAGGATGGCGGTTTAGGGGCTAATAGGTAGTTTATCTGTGTTAGTGTACTTTGTAACATTTTTGTTATGAGTTTTGTGAAACATTTTTGTTTAGCAAAATCCTTAACTACTGGTCTCTTATCGTGGAAAGGATTGTGGCGGTATTGTGGCAGTATAAGCTATAACACTAGTGTAATAGCCTGACCGAACAACTTGTTATACGGGTGAGTTAAAAATTCCACACTTAAAAGCCATTTTTTGAGTGCGGAATGGAGAGTTTCGGTACAGGCTAAAACGCTATCACAAGAAAAGCAAGTGATAAAGTTAGATACAGATGTGGTAACATCAATATTACTTTTTTCCCTGTTCTAATGTGACTCAATGGTGTCAATTTATATAAGTGCGAGCGGACATGATATGATGTATTCAGAGCTTGATAATTCGGCCCCTATATATAATAACTATATGTGTGCTGTGTGTGTATAATATTTAATTTTTGCATTTGGAATACTTAGGGCAAAAATGTATGTCTGTAGAGGTACTTGTTACAACAATGTTGAGAAACACAGACCTATGCTATTAAAAAATAAATTAATCAATAAATCAGGAATAAATCTTTTTAAAAGTAAATCTTCAATGGAACAAACGTTTATCCTAATTAATGCTTATCGATACCTTTGCTTTATGATTCAAAAAAAAAAATCCCTTATCCTTTTGTAAGTTGCCCTTCTTCTCATGAAAAAGGAGCTGTGAAAGGGACAATCTACTTGATTTTTTTTTATTATTGTTTAAAAAGATAGATAACGCCTTTACTACCCATTCCCCAGCTTTGCACAACCAACATTGTTATATTAATATACTTTATAACCTTTGAACCTCTAAATCGCTGGCTGTTTCTAAGCCACTGCAGACCGCATCTTATCTCAGTGCATTTTATTAGCTTTTTACAGCTAGAAAGTGCTAGTTCATATGTGCCATATAGACAACGTGCTCATTCTCATGGAGTTATTTATGACACCACACTATTTGGCTAAAAATGCAAGTTTGTAAATAGCACTGAGATAAAGGGCAGTCTGCAGAGGCTTAAATATAAGGTCATCAGAGAGGTAAAAAGTATATTAATATAACAGTGTTAGTTATGCAAAACTGGGGAATGGGTAATAAATGGATTATCCATCTTTTTAAACATTTTTTTTTTTGTGTGTAGACTGTCCCTTTAACTGTAATGCATTGGTATGCTGTGCATAGCAGAACACGCCAGCAGCCAAGGGGTTAAGCTGAACCTTTTTATTAGCAGTATTAACATTGTTTTGTCTCAAATGCCAGCTGTTGCATGTACTCTTTAATATTTCAGAGATGACATACAGTGTTTGTCTGA
Source organism: Bombina bombina (assembly GCF_027579735.1). Taxonomy (NCBI): domain Eukaryota; kingdom Metazoa; phylum Chordata; class Amphibia; order Anura; family Bombinatoridae; genus Bombina; species Bombina bombina. The sequence goes on along the minus strand of NC_069503.1, from coordinate 234,506,358 downwards.
CTCATGATGCCATGTAATAAAAATAATTTGTATGAAGCGAAATGCTTCAGGAGACTATAAAACATAACTG